>NW_014040343.1:58124-75099 GCF_001186125.1 Sphaeroforma arctica JP610 | reverse complement strand
CTGTTGGCGATAGATGTAGGGACAGTGACGAACGAAAGGACTACAGTGAAATTGTACTAAGTGAACGACATAGTTGCGCACGAGTAAGAGTACACCCCTTTCTATTTGTGCAAATGAATAGCTTGCGGGATTCTACAGGTGAAACTGAGAAAGGCACAGACAGTTGCATCGGGTGTACACGTGCGCAGTCTTACAACTTGGTATATGTGCATGTGTAGTGATGATTTTGAACGTGATGTCGAACAGGGACATTAAATGCAAGAATGAGGAGTGTGAGAGTCACAAAGGTACCAAGATACACCTTTGTTCTAGAGTTATTTCTATTGAAATACCACAGCCATGGCGAAGTAGCAACCTACCATCTGCGAGGTTTTGCTCACAAGTCTCTGATCGATATGCAACTTCTCAAACAACGGCCGACCATCCGTTGCAACCAACTCCAGACACAGATTGATCTGCGTTTCCACACGTGTCCTGATGCCGTTGGTGGGTATTCCCAATATTTTCAGCTGATATAACGATTGCGAGAGTGATTGAATTAGGCAGAAACAAAGCAGTTGACCATGAATTAGGGGAAAGATACACACGGTACGAATGAACTGTGGTGCCACACAGGCCCCTATATCACTAATGTTCAAGACCACTGCTGTACACCTATTATACTGCGAAGAGGAACTAACGACCGCAATTGTACCGTATCGTAGGTGCAATATGACATATTTGCTAATACTGATACCGGGATGTGGTGACATTCCGCGCTTGTATTTCGCTGGACCGCTCCTGTGCAAGCGCTTGTACTATAATGGGTTAGGCTATCAAACAACTTCAAGGCACTTGAGGCGAGAAGATCGACGAGTCAAACAAGCACATAAACTTTGAAAGTACATGTTTATGTAGACGCTCTAAAAATATATTAAACGAGAACACTTACGTGTAGTGATATTATCGACCTGAGTAAATCATATACATAGCACATTATCATAAACACCATGACCCAACACGCAACACTAGTATCACTGTGCCCCGAAAATGCAAGGGTAATCGTATAGAGCAAGCAAACGGGTGCAAAGGATGAGAAGCGGTTTGCGTCACGTATAAGCATTGGCACTAAGACGAACTGTATGAATAAGTACATTTGCCTGCTTACTCAGATTTCATGTGTCATGTATACTGATTACGTTAAAAAAGCTACTTAATTGTCCGAGCTGCATGTTTACGTGCAGAAACTTGTTCTCTGATACACGGTCAAGCGAATGAGGACACGGCTCAGAGGATTAATGCCATAAGCATAATCTCACACAGGATCTATAATCATGTCATTGAATATATGTGTCGGAAACAATGCCTGAAGGAACTAGATTCCGGTCCTGCAAGCGAGAGTACCGAATTAATTTCACCTACACGTGCATCAAACCAATTTCACGTACCTCGTATCCACTCATCTCCTCGTCGGAACTAGCTGATGGAGTGCTGATCTCTTCACTTGAGTCTAAGTCAAGCTGAGTGTCTGCCCTCGCATCGCCCCCAGACACCTCCTGACCATTGTCTGTTACCAACAATGTGCTCGCGGTGGAACGCCCATTCGAGGCGCCATTTGTGGTGTCGGTGCTGCACACGCCCGGAGTCTCATCGGAGAATTGTTGCAGGCTCTGATTTGGCAGTATTCTCTCCTGTGACGTAGCAGTACTTGAGAGTATTGCTGAGCTGGCTGGAATACTGTCCGTAGTAGCGGTACTTGTGGGTGCGATCAATGGAAGCTCTGTGATCATGTAATCGCCCACAGTGACATCTCTGAGTGGTGTGCTGCTTGCGCGCATGTTCTCCGGTGGGGTTCCCATATCAGTTTTGTCAGGTGTAATGGGGAACTCAGGCTCGTCTGTCGTTTGTGGTATCTTTGCCTGGTCAGGACAGCTGGCGAGTGCGTCCAGCCCACTTGCGGTTGGTGTGGCCAAATACAGTCCAGTATCAGAGATTCCTCCAACACTCTCATCACCCACACCTGAGTGTGAATGTGACCTCTCAACGCACCCCTCACCCTTCGTCTGCGGAGGAAAGGCATACGCGTCCACAGAGGGCACGGTAGCCTTAAGTGACGGCAAGGTGCGCAAGCCGTCATCAGCCCCTGAGGGTGACACGTCCTCTATGGCCTCGGAGATAGACTGCGTGTCACTTAGCTGGGATGGCGATGCGCTGCTTTCGGAGTTGCTTTCGCACAACCGCATCTCAGAGAGCGACGACGATGGACTCAGGTCATCCGCTGTCGTTGGCGAACTGGATTGGCCCTGCATACTGCGAGCAATTTGTTCACCGAGTATATGCTGGGGTATGGCAGTGTTCGAAGTATTGCTTAGCTATCCGATGCCTATCAGGGCTGCTCAGCGTAGATTGAATTTATAGTGTGAACAATCTATTTGGGAACCTGGCCACCCGTGGTTGCTCTGCTGCTTGTGTGTGTCGATGTTGTGTGGTGTCACTGTTGTAGGCACCCTACAATGAGACCAACAGCATCTACATATGACAATTATGAGACCTATGCTTCTTCGCCATCACCATCAAGATATTTCACTTGGTTTATCTTAATGTTACAATATTCTAGGGGCAACTGTGTGTGTTCCAAGGGTGCGTAAGTGTTGTGGTCCGAAGCAAGTCGATACGTGCGTTATGCAACAAGTCAGTGTTTTGAAGCGATTCTTAACAGAATAACTGATCAAATGAGATATATCACTGTATCACAATGGGTGTGAAGCAGCATGGGCTTAGTTAAAACGACTAAGGTTAGAAGGAAACAACGCTACCAATTGTGGCTGGGGACTATCCTGTAATTGTAGGGTAGAATTAACTAAGGTTGGGAATATTGCTCGTAGAACAGCAACAGGGATGCCGATACCCCCTACTTTCATGTCTTGTGTTGTAGGGCGTGTTGTTTAGTTCTCCCATTATGAAACTTAGCAGTGGTACTTGTTGTGATATTTACTTACTGAACCCACAACATAAAATTTCCCGAGGTAGCCTAAACAGCTGTACAGCGACGAATGACAGCTATCGACCACCTCAGTGACGTAGAAAGAGTAAGAATATGTAATTGATATCAACTGATATACCGCTGTGCATTCAATTGGTGGGGTCGACGTTGGGTCATCTCGTGCTTTATATTCTGATATATGCTGACACGTTTGATATCGGTACTTCCCAACATATTTTAGCACCCCTCGCAACATGACATCTGTTCTGATAACGGCCATTGCGTCAACAATGGCAGAATGAACCCTTTTCTGTTGGTTATCACTTCCTATAAACACACTCTAAGTCTTGTGACTGGACCCCCACACTCATGAATACACAGCGCACGACAATACTGGAGCTATTCGCGGGATTCAGCTCCGTTTCGCAGTAAAAAAATTCATAGACAGAGAACTTCACTTGAGATTTCAATTTTCTCGTGCTAATAATAGGTATATGTAAAACTTGTATATACTTATGGTTTACATGACTCAAATCAATTCACGATTAACATGCTATGACAGGTAGATGGACATTCCTAGAAGTCACTTTGCCTCTCATGAAAATGCTAAAATTCAGAATGATACACCAGCTTCAAGCGGTACATTATATACACACAATTCACACACATCCACATTTTGAGGCTATCGTATGCGTATGTCATGGTTACAGCACTCAGTATAGGGGTTGTAGTGAGGGGGTCCGTCATGGTGATAACTAAAGTGCATACATAAAGAATATATACACAATGATACACGTGTTCACATCAGCAATCCCACAAAACGATCGCAAATTCGCAACTGTGATTAGCTGAATAAAAGAGCGCCCGCGCTTTTCTGATAACATCGCGGATCGGCCAATCAGAATTTCTGGTTCAAACTGTTCTAGAAACTTTCATGATGAAATTGATTATGTCATATATTAAATATATTGTCAGGCACGACAGTCTTCTAAACTAACACGCGACCTATTATCAGTGATCACTCTGTGACTCTTGTGCTATGTATCACAGAGAATGAATCAGTTATTTAATCACTCGGGGTTATCAACGAGAGCACAGCAGTGTGCGAAGTGAACGGCTTTTGACTTTAGAATATTTTTGTACTCAGGAGAGCAACAGGAGGTTTGCCCTTCAGTCGTTAGAAGTAGCCTTTTATATGGCCCAGTTGAGACTTTGAATGTATTGAGTCTTGATAAATTGTACAATCCCGTTGAACTGCTGTCAATCAACATGACTGAGCCCACAACTACTATGTTGCCAGGGTCTTGTATAGAGTGCTTAAAAACAAGCTTGACTTTCAAATTTGCATTTTCATACTTATAGAATGCTACCTAACTGACAGAAACAGTGCAAGCATGGTGGCACATCTGGGGCGACTTATACATACCCTCTTGAGGATATTATAGTATGCAATAGATACGAACATGTACAAGGAGCTTAGCTCCAATCTATCGTTGCGAATATTTAAGAATAGATATATATGGTTGAGAATGTCTAAGAATAGCTGTCTATGGGTGAGAGTGTATAAGAATAGATATAAATATGGTTGAATGTGTGTAAGAATATATATCTATGGTTGAGTGTCTCATATTAGGCATCTATGGTTGAGAATAACTAAAAATAGATGTCTATGGCTGAGTATGTCTAAGAATAGCTATCAAGAAATTTGTGTGGATTTTCTTATGTACCGAATACAAATGCCACACACCTATGATTTTTGTGGTTGGGGGGGGGGGGTATGTACTGAATGCCATGCATACAAATGCCACACACCTATGAGTTTTGTGGTGGGCGGGTATGTACTGAATGCCATGCATACAAATGCCACACACCTATGAGTTTTGTGGTGGGCGGGTGTGTACTGAATGCATGCATACAAATGCCACACCCCTATGAGTTTTGTGGTGGGCGGTTGTGTACTGAATGCAAGAATGGTATACGAAGCAGGGGAAGTGTGTAGTCTATAGTATGTTCTGTACGGACCACAACCTCCCGTGCAGTCTCCTTAGACAACGGGATTCAATATGCACTGTACTCATCCGGGTATATTAGAAAAAGCTCACTGGTGATCTCAAAGGAAGCCTCGGCACTTTGCGTTGGAATCGTTCGAGTGTGGGAGGATACCACATTAAATACGGAGCCAGAGAAATAGTTTAAAATGTTTTGTACGACACACTCCACCACTTCCGTGTGTCCACTGTAGGCGAAACAAGTAAACTAGTACAAATGTATAGCTTGGTGGAGTGCGATACGTACAATGGCAGATTCTAATGAGTGCACAAGGCAATGGGAGTGTTCAATATACTGCGTAGATTCTTAATCCGATAGTCTCTCAACACTTTGCATGGCGCAACAGTACGACCAATGTGAAATCGGTCGCTACTCCCAACACAAATCCGAGGGATAGGTGGCAGACATATCGTAGCTTGTAGGGTTTCATTCTGAAAACTAGGACAATCTAAACAAGTTCCTTCCTGACCCAGTATCAGATAGCGGATTTCTAAGTTTATTGCTGCGTGGGTCTCCTATTTCTTCATGCGCTTGAGCGAGTTGCCCTCTGCTTGTGAGTCCTGCAGGATGCCATACAGCCGCTTGACCTTTTGGCTCCTGTCTTCGTCGGCCTCCATCTTGTCCTTGAGCTTCTGTCTGGCAATGAACTGTGCGTCCTGCTTCAATTCTCGCTTCGCGCCCTTGAGCTCCTGCTTGTGCAAGTACTTGAGCTTCTTTCTCTCGCGCCTGTCCTTGTCGGGATCGAAGCTCATGCCATGCATGTACCTGTGGATGTGAGACCAAAAAGATGTGCAAGCTTAACAAACTATCTCTACGTGAACGACAAGTGCATACTGATACCTCCATGTACGTGAGAGGTGTTGCGTGCGTGTGCGTGCGCCCATATCTCTAGCATATATCTGCTCTTCTCTGTGTGTAGTTATCAAATGAAATCAAGCAGTACTTTAAAATATACTGTACACTTCGAGAAAGGTTCTACACGAATCGTCACGCTCTACCAGACATGTATCTGAAGCCCATTGCACACGCAAGTCAATAACTGAATCGTCAGCACACCCCATCAGTTCTTATCACATCCACTTTACACATACTGACGTGGGCTATAGGCACCTCCAGCGATGAAAACAGGTGTCGACGATATCGCTTCTACGCATTTAATCAAAGCCACATAGGTGCACACCAAACATCTAAATAGTACTCGACTGATATGTTGTACATTGATATGGGATACATGCCTGTCCTCAAACTTGGGGTTAAATTGTCTGAGAGCAACAGGCTTGAACTTCTGCAGCATCAGATGAGCGCGATTCATCACACAGTTGGCGGTCTCCTTGGTGAGTGCGGCGTCCAAAGAAATCGCTCGATTCTGTTGCAAGTACCAATGCAACGGGTTAGTGAACCGAAAACATATCACTCAATCCAATGTCAGTACCAACTGTGTGTTAAACATATCACTCAATCCAATGTCAGTACCAACTGTGTGTTAAAACATATCACTCAATCCAATGTCAGTACAAAATGTGTGTTAAAACATATCACTCAATCCAATGTCAGTACCAACTGTGTGTTAAACATATCACTCAATACAATATCAGTACCAACTGTGTGTTGAAACATATCACTCAATCCAATATCAGTACCAACAGCGTGTTAAAACACATCACTCAATCCAATGTCAGAACCAACTGCGTGTTAAAACATATCACTCAATCCAATGTCAGTACCAACTGTGTGTTAAAACATATACTTAATCCAATGCCAGTACCAACTGCGTGTTAAAACATATCACTCAATCCAATGCCAGTACCAACTGCGTGTTAAAACATATCACTCAATCCAATGTCAGTACCAACTGCGTGTTAAAAAATATCACTCAATCCAATGTCAGTACCAACTGTGTGCTGTAGCGTAGACAACCAGCTTCTCGATTCTATTGTGCGTGTGTGTGAGGGATGTCAACAACAAGCACAACAATCATCCGACATGTCTTGGGGCTGAGCATGAGACTTGCGACAGCAGAAACGAACCCAATCGATACTATTGTGAACGTTTCCTAGAAACGAACCCAATCGATACTATTGTGAACGTTACCTAGAAACGAACCCAATCATAACTATTGAGAACGTTACTTAGAAACGAACCCAATCGATACTATTGAGAACGTTACATAGAAACGTACCCAATCGATACTATTGAGAACGTTACTTAGAAACGAACCCAATCGATACTATTGTGAACGTTACCTAGAAACGAACCCAATCGATACTATTGAGAACGTTACTTAAAAACGAACCCAATCGATACTATTGAGAACGTTACTTAGAAACCAACCCAATTAACAATATTAAGAACGTTACTTAGAAACGAACCCAATCGATACTATTTAGAAAGTTTCTTATAACTGTCAGACCGACAACGGGTGCTGATGGCACAGCCTATCTCTGAAGTGTGGATACACCACAAGTTAACGTGCTCATCTGCCGAGTGTATGTGGCAACCGTGTGGTCCTCATTCACCTGCTAACCAATTGAATACTTTCAAGTCATTTGCGAAAGTTACATTGATGTGCAGGCTGTCTCTCAACACGCTCTACTTTGCAAGTTCAAGCGCATAGACCCACAACCCAGCGTTCAATGAACAATAAACACAGCCAATACATGTACATGTCACGACATCCTAACGTGCACCCTCGCAATCTCACGCGTTATACACACACCTTCAAATCAGCCGGCAGGGTCTGTGTGTGTTCGATTATATGCTTTAGATGGTGAGCAGCTGGCTGGAATAGACTGTCAAAGCACTTGTATGTGCTGTATATGGTCGTGAAATGCGCCAGCAAGTCCACGGCTGCGGATAATGTGTTCAGCCTCACCCCGTCAGTGCTAAAGCTTCCATCGTCATCGCCTGAGAATAACGAGCATTGTACGATGACGTATTGGTTAATCATCGTTGCAAACTACAACAACACGTGTTGACACTCGGAAGCACCATCCCCGTCTGGCGAGTGCTATAGTGCAGCCTCGAGCTCAACAACTACAACATAGATTCGTAGCCAACCACACATGAACTATATACGTGCATGTGTGCATCTAAACATACATATGTACCTATGTGTTTAAAAGACGCCCCTCATCAAGTTGAGCACAAATACCGCTACCCACTGGCTTTGCTGCGCATCGGTGTCTGTGCATATACCCATGGAAGATCATGCACTAGGCAGGCACATGCTTTTACTGTCATACAGGCCTTGTATCTTATTCATTTACACGACAAATCACACTCAGCTATCTGTCACACTAGCCATAGACCTATCTGATCTTTCACTTCAATAATAGTAACTGAAATGAAATCCTCATCACTAGGCGTAGAGGAGTCACACTCGCCATATCAGCGGATATGCACGCTATGTATGGCATGGCAAATTATATTCACACAAAACTGGCAAAAGAATCGGATGACAAGTGATCTATACAATGCATCCATCCCCACACATCGCAACTAGACCTACACAGTCATGTAAACACGCACATACCAAGCACTAGCAAGTCCCTGAACGCCATTTTCTGAATCTCCAACTCCTGACACGTGTCAATGTCATCCATCTTCAGTAGACCAGGCACCTTCGCCGCAGTCGGGTGCAACATGGCATAGTACGACCGCGCACACACCCCACATCGCTTCGCACTCGGTTGTTCTACACTCTGTTGTGCACTGTTACCGTCTGCCTTCGCGCTGGACTGTTGCGCGCGTATTCTCTTCTTACTGGACGTCTTCTTGGGTGCCTCGACTTCGGCTTCAGCCTCGGCCTCTCCTGGTTTATTGTCTACTATAGACTCGACTTCAGGTGATGGAAGTTCTGTGGACCAGTCATTCCCTAGGGCAAAGCCACCCACCACACCTGTGATGAAGTTGACGGCTGCCGGTACAAAGCGATGGGACTCGGCCACAAACTGACCCAGCATAGACGCACAGAACAACTGACTGCTCAAGTCGGACTGATTTCTGAAGAATAAGACGAGACGATACTAGAAATGAATGATTGAAAGTTTGCACACAAAAGGTCCATGTGTGCAATGGGGTGTGTGAGGTGGATAACGTATGCAACTCTTTTTTCATGCATGCACAAAAGGGCTAACTGCAGAGGACGCGTTATTTTCAGTTGTTCCCAGGGGAGATACTGCGACAGTCTATGAAGTGCGAATATTAAATCGGAATATATTAACATATACTCCCTAAATACATATACGCAGCAAACATACCTTGGTACGACGACAGTCAATATCTGGGACATGAGCATTGCCGCCCCCGTAGTCACAGGGTGTTGCAGATCTGACACTGGGAACAAGAGCATCACAAGTCTCAACAGGTACAGAATAGGCCCTAAAATGACCCGCTTCCTGGAACTGGTTCCTCCCTTCCCCTTCTTGCCCACACTGGTGAGATAATCTGTAGCCTGCTTCAAATGGTGTCTGAAGGCTTCGCAGGCGGCTGTGGGTGTGATGACGGCCATTTCGTAGAGACACAGGCTCAGCCCATCCAATAGAGCCACCACCTGCGCAGATACAATAGTCGGTGTCAGTATCAGTGTCAGTGGCATTGCTAGTGTCAGTGTCAGGGTAGATGATTTGTCCAAGATTTCAACAGTATATCAGCTCGGTCCAAATATTCCCAATAACAGAGAATTGTTCGTATATTGGCGAGTATGAACAATGGTAGCGAACACGAATGCCACAGCAGAACTCTGAATACCACTTACCGAGTGCTTAGGCGAAACAGCATGCACAGGCACATACATGAGCTACAAAAGCAAGCACTCGCGCGTATACTAGCATTGGAAAAGTGCTCAACACTATCGCCGAAATGGAATGTCAAGTATAGGGCTATGAAATGCGCATTGTAAAAGATCAAACCAATACCAAGCCAATACATCGCACTAATACACCAACACAAGGCAGCAAACACACCGCAGACTGGGGCCGAAGCGAACAAAACAAAGCCGAAGGATGTGCATATACACTAATGACTCGCATAACATTTATGGTCAGATATAGAATACTTGTAGCGTAGCCCAGTATGAATTTCGCAGTCGTTCAGGATCAAGCAATTCCCATTGCACTGTTCTACTCCTTTCGTGCACGTGAGCTGAATCCATTGTGCTTCTATCGCACACACGTCAACGAAGGCCCACCTACCCGTGTCGCTGATAAAAATGAGTTGACAATACACCATACACACACCTGCGCTTCCATGCCATTACACCACACACACACACCTGCGCTTCCATGCCATTACACCACACACACACCTGCGCTTCCATGTCATTACACCACACACACACCTGCGCTTCCATGTCATTACACCACACACACACCTGCGCTTCCATGCCATTACACCACACACACACCTGCGCTTCCATGTCATTACACCACACACACACCTGTGCTTCCATGTCATTACACCACACACACACCTGCGCTTCCATATCATTACACCACACACACCTGCGCTTCCATGTCATTACACCACACACACCTGTGCTTCCGTGTCATTACACCACACACACACCTGCGCTTCCATGTCATTACACCACACACACCTGCGCTTCCATGCCATTACACCACACACACACCTGCGCTTCCGTGCCATTACACCACACACCTGCGCTTCCATGTCGCCGTCACTGTCCGCATCAACCGCTGGATCGATGTCCCCTCCCGCCACCGCCATGGCGTACTGCACCACAAACCCAAACAGAGTGCCCAACGCCTCTCGGTTGGTAGCCGTCAGGGACACATGGTAGCACGATCGCAAGCGCGAGATAATGGTCAAGATGTCAGTGGCTGTGTGGTCTGCTAGCAGCCCAGCAAAGCCCTCGATGTCCTCAGGCATCTTGTAAGTGTATGGCAGTTCCTTGGCTGCTGCGGCGGCGATCTCTTTGCGTTGCTTCGCCGTCAGTGGGGCTGGACGTTTCTTTGTCTTCGGGTGGGTGATGATTTCAAGGCATGATCAGCACACAACGAGAGAATGTGAATTGAAAATGGTGAGTGTAGGTGAGATACCATGATCAATAAACAGTAGATGGCACACAGCAGGTGCACAAAGTAGCCCAGAGAACATAGGACAAGTGAAGTACAAAGTAGCTCAAAGAATAGAAGACTAGTGAAGTACAAAGTAGCACAGAGAACATAGGACAAGTGAAGTACAAAGCAGCTCAGACAATAAAAGACTAGTGAAGTACAAAGTAGCCCAGAGAACATAGGACAAGTGAAGTACAAAGCAGCTCAAAGAATAGAAGACTAGAGAAGTACAAAGTAGCCCAGAGAACATAGGACAAGTGAAGTACAAAGCAGCTCAAAAAATAGAAGACTAGTGAAGTACAAAGTAGCCCGGAGAATATAAGACTAACGAAGTACAAAGTAGCTCAAAAAATAGTAGACTAGTGAAGTACAAAGTAGCTCAAAACATAGAAGACTAGTGAAGTACAAAGTAGCCCGGAGAATATAAGACTAATGAAGTACAAAGTAGCTCAAAAAATAGTAGACCAGTGAAGTACAAAGCAGTCCAGAGAATATAAGACAAGTGAAGTACAAAGTAGCTAAAAAAAATAGAACACTAGTGAAGTACAAAGTAGTCTAAAAAATATAAGACAAGTTAAGTACAAAGTAGCACAGAGAGTATAATCTGGAAATGAACACAAGAGAACGTCGCACGACAAATAGCGTAGCAACAGGAGCGACTATAGCAGACCAGCCAACACACAGACGACTATACACAGACGACTATACACACAGGACTATACACAGTGGACAATACACAGAGGACTAGTCACAGAGGACTATACACTGGACAATACACAGAGGACTAAACACAGACGACTATACACAGACGACTATACACACAGGACTATACACACTGGACAATACACAGTGGACAATACACAGAGGACTAGTCACAGATGACTATACACTGGACTAAACACAGAGGACTAGTCACACCGGACTATACACACGACAATACACATAGGACTGTACACAGTGAACTATACACAGAAGACTATATACAGACGGGTGTACGCACATACTATGAATAACCAAACAGCACTAAAAATCGCTACTGCGAAAGACAAGAAAACAGGCCAGAAGCCAGCAAACGGCAAACAACTGGAAGCACACCACAGGAAACACCACACGTGGTTTGCACGGGAGGATGCAACAGCGATTAAAGATGGCAGAGACTGACAGGGACACACAATGCGAAAGAACAGCATAGGGAGCTCAGTACAGGCGGAGGCACTAAGCACGAGCACAGGCGCACAGTGCATGTACCTTTGCTTTGGGTTCGTCGTCGCCGCTGTCGCCGCTGTCAGCCACATCGCTGTCCATCTCACTCTCACCTTCTGAGCTGCCCTCCTCTTCATCACTGCCACGCTCGCCTACACAAAGCAGCCACAAAGGGTACGATGTCTTGTATAAGAAGAATGCATATACACATGATATCTCAAAAAGCTGCACTACTTATATATCTGAGCCAATCTAAAACTCTTTTCAGTGCACATTTAATGTGACAAACAACACAGACAGGCATAGGAGCCAGAGTTGCGGCTCTGCCAACATTGTGTCTATTTTAACAAAACGAACCCAACCCTTTAAACTTATCTATCGGTAGCAGTGTAAGTGTTTGTACCCATCTTGCTGCATAACTGTGAGACATGCACATATCCGCTACCATTCGCCTGTCCGCTGGTAGCTTGCTCCTCGTCACTTTCTCCACCACTCTCGTCCGCACAGTCCTCGGCCTCTGATTCTGCGCTGCCCTCGCCCTCCTCCTCACTGTTGTCATGGTTTCCGCATGATAGGGAATAGTTGTTCAATGACAAAGATAGATCGTGATGGGTGCAAAGGGTTATGTGCCTTACTAAGTCATATCAATAAACGGTGAACAGATATATTCGTGCCACTGACGTCAACACCCCTCCCATATAATCCTTACGAATTGTAACTAATATAAGTGCTCACCATCTCGTCTCTACGAGGTTCATATCAAGTAGCAAATATAAACCCACGAGGTTAAAATCAAGTATCAAATATAAACCCACGAAGTTAAAATCAAGTAGCAAATATAAACCCACGAGGTAAAAAACCGATTAGCAAATACAACCCCACGAGGATAAAATCAAGTAGCAAATATAACCCCACGAGGTTAAAATCAAGTAGCAAATATAAACCCACGAGGTAAAAACCGAGTAGCAAATATAACCCCACGAGGTTAAAATTGAGTAGCAAATATAGACCCACGTACCAACAATAGCTTCCAGGTGCACGACGTGATAGTCGACCCCTGTCTCGTTGACCGAATACCACTCTTAATTCCAAATCGATTACACAATTAGTACTACGTACGGCTATCATTCGCGATCAATGTCACTATACACAATTTTGCTCCACACCCGAAAATGTCGTTGGTACCTTGAAGACCTCACATCCTTAGCTTATATATCGCAGCCAAGGTTTAATTATCCGTTACTATGCAACATAACAAACCCGTGAAAATTGCGACCATATACATATATTGCACACAAACAATAGCGCTCTGTTCGCACCCACCCACCTGCTTGTCACCCCTTCACCACCGTACGCACTCGGCAGTCCCTTCGACAGATCAACCTCCTTGCCCTTGTACATCATCTGGCCGTTCTCATAGTACACCTCATTCTCATCCTTGTCCAGCATCAGGTTACCATCCAGGTCTTCTACAGACTGCAGAGCCAAGGCAGCCGCAGCCGCACTCTGCGTCGTGTGCTTCTTGACTGACTTGGAGTCCACCTGCACGGCCTCCCCACGCATGCGGCGCAACCGATTGGCCTCGAGGGTGCGCAGTTCTTCCAAAGCTTCTGTGGCGATTTCTTCATCTGTCTTTAGACTGCAGTGTGGCAAAGAAGTATAAAGACAACTTAACAAGGAGTTTCTGTGGCGAGTTCTTCATTTGTCTTTAGACTGTAGTGTGGCAAAGAAGTATAAAGACAACTTAACAAGGCGCCAATAGAACGATGATGGACAAGACCCCAACGATGCACGGAGAGACTTGTGTATTGAAATCAGTTGAAGCTTGAAGGGCATCATCTCATCTCATCTGCAAAGCACACAACCTCCGACACGTGACTGCCAACATGCAGTACGCCCATAGGTCCAATAGGAGGTGGAAAGTACTCACTAGGTCTAATAGGAGATGGAAAGTATTCAACACGCACCTGCACAACGCCATAATACGCACAAACCCACACTGAACGCCTACCGATCTGTCGCCTTCGCCTTGAGCTCATACGCCAATGCACGCACAGACAAATCGTAATCGTCCCTGTCCACTCGGTTGACCTTCTTCTCTGCTTCGCGCGTGTCGTCTGTGTGCACGTGCAGTCGGCCTTCCTTCATAATCTCCCCCAGGTAATCATCCAGCTCCTCGATTTTCTCCAAATTCTCGATCTTTTCATTCTGGCGCTCCATTTTATACAGCTTGGACTTCTTGACCACTTCCATCATAATCTCTTTGCGCGTGAGCGGTTTGTCGCCAGGCTTGCGCTCGGACTGTGCATAGTGAGTTAGGGGTCGGTCGAGTGAGCTCAAATTCTTAAAAATTCATCTCAACATGTTTCCGTTCACATTCATGTATGTAAAAGGAAGTACCCATATACGACAATCATGTCCAATAACCGTTTTGTGTGTATAACATTCAGTTTATGCCTTTCAAAAGCCCTAGTACTCCATACTCGATTACTGAAGCGATAGCTCGCGGAGACAGGCGACAAAATGTTGTCACTACAAAAACAGCCAACCAGCTTGCAGTGCTCTGAGCACCCACTATCAACCTTCCGTACGCACACTCCCTTCCAGCTCCCACAATATATAGATCTATGTCACTTATACTTGAACACCCACCTTCGGTACGTCAGCACATGCATCTTTGAGCTCACAAAACTATTGCATCTGCCTTTACATACAGAATATATACCTACCAACCGCAACCCTTACCTCCTTCTCGAAGCCACCGAAGTGCAGCTCTGTGTTGTACCGGGTGTCTCCATCGACCTCTTCATCATCAGACAGTCGCAAGTCTCGCTCATCAAAGTCGTCGATCTCAGCCAGTGAGCGTCCGCCGTGGGTCAGAAACATCTCCTCCTCTTCGTCTTCACTCATAGTCGTGTGGTTGCCCAAACTGCCTCCCACACCGGCGCCATCTGTGTGGTACATGCGCAACATAACTCATAAGATGGCAAAATACAATGAACTCAAGCTTGACTAGCAGGTGGCAGCTCTCACCTACCCTCTCACTACCTTCTCCATTGGGAGGAATCTGTGTAAATGTATCTACGCCAGCTCGTTATTTACAGCTTGCAATCGTTGTTATTTACAGCGAACAAAGCGACCTTTTGTATTGTGCTGAGGACGTAATGGTAGCCGCCACACAACCATCAAATTATCAATAACGAAGTACCTCATTCCAGAACGCTGATTCAGCT
Organism: Sphaeroforma arctica JP610; assembly: GCF_001186125.1. Classification (NCBI taxonomy): domain Eukaryota; class Ichthyosporea; order Ichthyophonida; genus Sphaeroforma; species Sphaeroforma arctica. The sequence goes on along the minus strand of NW_014040343.1, from coordinate 59,575 downwards.
GTAGCAATACCAAAAGGAATAATCACAAGCATTTCGCATTTGTCAAATTGGAGGCACAAGTACGCCTTCTAAGCAACTCATCCGTGATCTTGATGTGCGCCTGTACATGCATACATCAATACCACGCATGAGCTGTACCAGGTGCACACTATACACAAACACTACCACTGGTCGCCGCTTAGCTACACTTACCGTCACCCAGGTTATAGACGGCACTCTTTTCACGTCGTTTCTGCCTCTCCACAGCGAATCGTTTGAGCATTTTCTCTTCGGCCGTGAGCGTCTCATCTTGCTCACCAAAACGTCTGTCGACAAACTGGTTCACTTTGTGTTCGTTTTTCAGACTTGGCAGGAGTGTCTCACGACGCTGTTAAAAGTTGTAGTAGTAAAGGGAAATCAATAGGAATAGTCGAATGTCTCACAAATGTCAGAAGAGGTCCATGGTTGCCTTTAGACACGCTGAGGCAAATCATTATATTACTCCTGAGTGCCGTACACTGAAGCTCCCGCATTCAAACACGGCTGAAATGACGAGGCATTTATCACTGACAGTTTGCACTGTTATCGTTACAATCAGAATACGTATTCCCGAGGAGACACCAATGATGAATGATAGAGCAGGACTCGCTATACGCACACTGAACTACGGGAACCGATCCAGCAATACCAACCAAATTGTATAAAAAGGTTGTAAATTTAAGTCCACAACTTCGAATCGCAAACGAACAAAAATGTAACAAACAGACGCGAGGTGACGGGAATGCCGAATCTGCATTCATTGGGATATGGGTCTGTGGCCTGTTATCAGAATAATGGAATGCGAGATACGCAACTGTAGCAGAAACTATGTCACCAGAGGTGCACATTCTGTGTGCAAATGTAACAGGCAACCGTAAAGCAAAGATATCCGAACTCTCACGAACAATTAGGCATAGGAAAGTGAATCAAACCTTGCGTCTGTGAGTACAAAAGGCATGCGCCTGTGAATGTTGACAGATATCATTCGATAATATATGAAATTTTGTACACCAGATATTTGCACAGAAAGGTACGCCGCGACTCAATTCTATGAGCAATGCGTTTATCCGTTCCAATGATATCAAGAATCCCATCGATATGTGCTTACCTGGAATACTACCAGACTTGAGAAACGATGAAGCATCATGAGTGAATACACAAACATATAAAAACAGAAATATATAACCATATATGTGTATATACATATATGTGTGTGTATATATGGGTATATGTATGGATATATATGTATATATATATATATATAAGGATATATATATATATATATATATATATATATATAAAGATATATATATGTATATATATATATATATGTATATATATATATATATATGTGTGTGTGTGTGGGTGTGGGTGTGGGTGTGTATATGTATATATATATACATATATATATATATATATTTATATATATATAT
>NW_014040343.1:45973-53422 GCF_001186125.1 Sphaeroforma arctica JP610 | reverse complement strand
CCATAAGGACAGCAGTAAGTAAAGTGGTCATAAAAACAGCAGAAAGCAAAGTGGTCATAAGAACAGCAGAAAGCAAAGTGGTCATAAGAACAGCAGTAAGTAAAGTGGTCATAAGAACAGCAGAAAGCAAAATGGTCATAAGAACAGCAGAAAGCAAAGTGGTCATAAGAACAGCAGAAAGTAAAGTGGTCATACGATTAATAGAAAGCAAAGTGGTAATAAGAACAGCAGAAAGTAAAGTGGTCATAAGAATAGCAGAAAGCAAAGTGGTGGTGATTTTAAACCCTAAACCCTTTAAGATCACTCGTACGTGACTGCGTTCACTAGTTTTCCCATCGCTTTATTCTACTTGTATGAGTGGTTGTTTGAAGGCGCGACTTCCAGCAAACTTTGACCGCACCCTTATCTTGCAGCTAAACCCCAAGACCTGGAAAGTTCAGAGAGTTATTTATTCTTATCTGTATACAGATTTCCTTCCTATACATATTCAAAAGTCTGACCAGTACCATTGCAAGTATCACTGAAAGTTCTATGTATTTCTATATACAATATATACAAAGATTCATATCTGTGTATAGAACCCCTTCCTATACACATATAGATCATATACTTTTTATATACCATATATATGCAATGCATAAGTCTGGCTATTACCATTACAACCATATGTATCACTGAAAGTTCACATATAAGAATCCCGCAAACACGTCTGTCAACACACAGTTATCGATTGCAACAGGAAAATGGTCACCCCATTTCATCATTCTCTGCTAGCAAAGACAGCAACCCTGACTGAACTTTTCGGTACATATGTGGAAGCACAGGCATAGAGTGGAATCAACACTTGTCCATATATCTATCTGAAATTGTGTCATCTTATACTCGCATTTGATGGCGGTGGCAACTTCATCATTTTATGGTTGCAGATGCTATATGCTATTCCAACCGCAAGTATTCAATAGGAATCTAGCGGCCATTCTTGCCCAAACATCTGACTTGGTCGACCACTTCTAAGTTTATAATATCTCATACACCTGTAATTGGTCCGCATAATCTATTACTATAATGTAGCGAATATCTCATCCCACATGTGCATCTGACACGTGCACCCGCTTGTGTATATAGCGCTGCTAAATCACAGCTGGCGTACGTTGCTGGTGGTAGCCATGACAGACGAGATGTTCCTCAGCTGCGCAATTGCGACCGTCAGGTGTGTGTTGCGCTTCTCCAACTCCTGCAAATTGTTTATGAAAGCAAGCAGAGCCAAGCATTAGCACATCGACTGCTCATTGGAGCAGTATACTGGGGCTGTGGTGAATCGAATAATGCGAATGAATCTTAATTTTCTATGCACGTGACCATCAACAGGCCCATAGATATGTCCCTATCCGTATACGTGTCTGTAAGTAGACCTCAAACAACCACTCCTCGTATGCGACCGTCTCTGCGACCACTCCATTTCCCCCCGTGACACACAGAAGTGACTGGCTGCTCCTCCAGATAAGCCACACATTTGTAAAAATTGGGTAGACAGCAGTTACCACTGATTGGTGATCACACGCCTTCTGTTGCTTCTACTTTCATCAGCTACGGTTTCCGCGATTGAGCAGTAGTCATAGATATGCAGCCGCCACACTAGAGTCGGGATTTATATGGCAAGGTTTATATCCAGCTCTAAAACCCGATCATAAACACTCAATTTCTCTTGGAACACACTTACTTGTTCATATCCCCAATGATATACTAAATTCATACATACGCAAGATACGAACGTTCCTCAGATCACATACTTCCCACATTACCACACACTCATTATGCTGATACCTAAAACCCTAAAAACCTAAACCCTAAGGCTCCTCAGATCACACACTTCCCACATTGCCACTCACCCATGATGCTGATACAATGTTCCGAGACGAATATTACTTCAATATTCGACACCCACAGTCTGCTATGAACAATCAGCCGCACCTACAAACGAACAAACACAAACTACTCAAACGGTTTGACCGAACAGCGAATGTACAACACAACTGCACAGTGCGACTGCATAGGCGGCAACAGCTGTGGCAGTGCTTACTAATACAGTATCTGCACTCGACCACGCAAAGTCAGTCAGACGCAACAGCTCGGCAGCCAATGCTATGAGAAAGCCCAGATGCTTTACTGCCATGTACATATAAAGTACCAACAACAGGCAAGCAAACTATAAGCAAGGCGCTACAGCAGCACATGAGTCTTCGTGAGTGTACATAGGCGTAACAGGTGTATCCTTGCATTCTACCTACCACTCTCAGGTGGTTCCTCTGTGCCTCCAGCTGTAGGTATTTGGCGGTATCTGCGGCACTCATCTCGGATTGTTCCGTGAGTACAACCTTCTCTTTCCTCCCCACCCACTCTGCCGGGCAGATTCTATTTATAGCTTGCAAGTGGTCCCGCAATTGCTGAATTGCGGTATTGTACGATTCTAGTCGTTTGGCTAATCTCTCGTTGAATTCTTCATTGGATTTTGCCCCGTCTTCTGTGGTGTCCTTCCGTTGTGATTCAGAGCGCTTGAGTGTCTCTAAGCATATACCAATGACCACGAGGATAGATACGCGGGTGTAGTGATATGTACGTTAGTATATGAATACATATAAATATATATATCCATAACTGACTATGTATACGTATAGGCTAATGCGAGCATATATAGTAGGTAGTGATAGGAATACGACGAACTGTGTGGGGATGAGAAGAATAGACAGCTGACCATCAAACAGGTGTGAAAGGACGCGTGTGTGTGGTAATCTACAACAGTGATGATTGCAATTACGTGGCAGCATGAACACATTGATCAAGGATATCTATAAATCAAACTACAGCTGGCGGCGCAACTGCCAGCGAAAAAGTTCAATCATAGCATAACTTAACCTGCTGCAGACAACAAATGTATCAGTGTGGACAGATGGGGTGTGTAAGTTTGCGCTTTTGCAGGTGAATATATATACACTGACTACAAAGCGTACATGGAGTGACTTACTGATATTCAATGCGTACATGGAGTGACTTACTGTTATTCAATGCGTACATGGAGTGACTTACTGCTATTCAATGCGCACATGGAGTGACTTACAGTTATTCAATGCGTACATGGAGTAACTTACTGTTATTCAATGCGTACATGGAGTGACTTACTGTTATTCAATGCGTACATGGAGTGACTTACTGTTATTCAATGCGCACATGAATGACTTACTGTTATTGGCGGTGCCTGGCTCTTGCTCTACGCCCACTGCCTGTTCGTCGTTGGTCTGCGGATTGAACAGTTTGTACTGCCGAACACCAGAACGACCGAAATCAGAAGAGTCACATCACACACTGAGGCAGGGCAGTGGCGCATTGGAGGGAGTCTCAATCAAACACACACAAAGGCACATGTGCATGCACATATCACCCGGGCTGAATGCCTTGTATGGATGTAGCTGTGCGTGATCACGAGCACTGAACCTATAACCAATCTCTGCGCAGATGTGCTAGCAAAATCTGCTGGCTCACCTACAACTTGCCCGTAGTAGGGCAAAAGGGCCATCGCGCTGAGATACTGTATACTTGGCTATACTCACACGTCTATGCAGGTGTATGTACACTTGGCTATACTCGCACGTCTATGCAGGTGTATGTACACTTGGCTATACTCACACGTCTATGCAGGTATATGTACACTTGGCTATACTCACACGTCTATGCAGGCGTACATACACTTGGCTATACTCACACATCTATGCAGGTGTATGTACACTTGGTTATACTCACACATCTATACAGGTGATGTACACTTGGTTATACTCACACATCTATACAGGTGTATTTATACTCGTCTATACTCACACATCTATGCAGGTGTACGTACACTTGGCTATACTCACACATCTATGCAGGTGTTCATGGTACGTATTGATTTCCATATAGCTGCACGTACAAAGTAGATGTAGCCTCTGGTTGGTACTTCCATCGCACGATCAGGACTACGTATTAGCATGTGCACGTACTAGAAGTAGATAGGTGAAATGGGCGGCCCTTGTGGATGTATCTGACAGCTGACAGGTAGCACAACGACACAACACACAAGACTAGTTGACACTCAGCGCCCAAAGCGAAAGGAAGCGACACGTGCGCTTTGCGTTGGGTTGAGATATGCACTCGTTCGGTACAATAGAACAACACATCGCGGCATTCCTTTAGCCACCTAGTATAGGCGTAACACTATACGAAGTAGATCTAAACTAGATACCTACCGTTCTCTGGGTGTCTAATAGTACATTGACCTCGGCCACGGTGCAATCCAATAACATAACAAGATCTTCCTATAATAGACTACCATAGTCACAAGCTCTATCATGTGACTATATACTAAATACCTACTACATTCAGTGTTACGAACAGTACATTGACAATCCAATAACATAACAAGATCTTCCTATAATAGACTACCATAGTCACAAGCTCTATCATGTGACTATATACTAGATACCTGTTAATTCAGTGTTACGAACAGTACATTGACAATCCAATATCATAACAAGACCTTCCTATAATAAACTACCATAGTCACAAGCTCTATCGTGTGACTATATACTAGATACCTACTACATTCAGTGTTACGAACAGTACATTGACCTCTATCACGTTACACTACAAAAGCACAGCACGCCACTCCTGCCACAGACTAATATGAATAGAATAAACTGAAGATATACAATGAATTCTAAAACTAGATACCTACCATTTTTAGAGTGTCGAAAAGCGCATTGACCTCAGCCAACACCCTGTGCAGGTCAGCATTGGCTGCACGTGTGAGCTGCAGAGTATGCGCTACATCGTCCACAGATACCGTCATGGTCTCTGTGTTCTCAGGCTGTGTTTGTAAACGTGTGTGGTTGTAGTGTTGCTGGACACGTGTGTGTGTATTAAGGACTGTGTGTCAATGTCTGTGTTGTGTGCTACACCCACGTGCCTTGCCACCCGCCTGTGTTCACAGCTGTGTGTATGTTATTGCAGTTGAATCCCTTGATGAGCCCCCAAGTGGAAGGTACAAGTAGGCTGACCACTGCTTGATACTGAAAGTGTGATATTCTTCAGAGTAGCTTGGTAAGTGGGTTGCCACGGTGTTGAACCTTCGCTATTTAACTCACGACAAGCAGAACTGATATGTAGGTGTTCCGAAATATTAGATGAACCGTTGATCACATTTCCATTTCTATCAGATCTATTGTACACCTATATACTTTTAAATTGGAAGTCCCGCTTGTTCAAGCTTGACGGGCTGATTCGCAAAAGCTGCTATTTGATATTTGCATATATATTGTATGCGGCGACTGCTTCTGCAATCAATCGGTCACGCGGGTAAGAATCCCACGTAGTGATGCAGTAGTGTATTAATTTGGCTACGTGGCACTAAATAAACTCATATCACAGTGAGATTCGGAGTCAAATTCCATTCTACACTCCATCTGCTCAACTCAGGATCCACAAAATCGAGCATGCGAACGATACGGTAACCCGGGACGGACTATACAATAGTTGTGTGGGTACACGTATACGTATACGTTATAAGAAGGACCTATACTGACAATATTTACATACGCACTTTGTTTAAAATGTAATACAATGCATTGACTGCTAAAAAAAGTACAAGCAGGGCAACGACAAATAGCATTGACTGCTGAGTGACTGCTGTGCTCACACGACATCGCTGACCAGTCACCCAACAAGTGTCTGTTAATAGCCTCTCGGTCTTAGGTCTCAATTTGAGCGCCAAATTTCACTCTTTCCAAATATATCTTGCCGCTGAAATGTACCAAGTTACCATCACAACTCACAGCACACGGACACTATATGGAACAGGTTACTCGATCATTGCCTTTGTGTCGAATTTAGAAGGCTATGATTTTTAATAGTTATATATATAACACCAAAAGAAAACGACGCAAGGTCTAGCACAACTCACAAGTACTGGCCCGACTCAATCTCATTACTATACCTTACACACTCTTTATTCTCTTTATATTCATTACTATACCTTACACACTCTTTATTCTCTTTATATATATATATATATATTACTGTGATATACTACATATCACGTAACGAGAAATATATTTACATAGTAGACATGAATATAGATGACGAGGTGACTGGTTACCAATCTCTCGTCCGGTTTCCTTGGACAGCACCAGGAAATGACAACCGTACTGAGATAGCCCCTAACACAGGTGGGTAAAAGTACAGTTAAGTATTACGAGTGTGATGTAAACGTGACTTATGATTATGGTAATGTGGAGGTTGCTTTGGTGCATGCAAATAGCTCCGAAGACAACTGTTGTATGTGTGCAATATATCGTAGAAAGTATGTGCAAAGGATGCTTGTGTACGATATACACATTCAGATGTCTTCTACAGATGTTACAAGTACGGTGAAGGATAATGAAAGTGATGGAAAGGAGGATTACCTGATATTCTGAGCATACAAGTTTACACATACTGCCCCTAGCGCATTTGGTAAGATTGCATTGAGTTGTATTGATTGATACAAAGACGCTTGTGTAATATTCTGGGTATTAGGGTAAGATTGCAGTAAGTTATATTGCTTGTAATACAAAGACGCTTGTTCAATATTCTAGGCACAAACAGATATACACAAACAGCTCCTGAAAGAGGGAGATGGAAGTGCAGTAAAGTACGATATTTCATGCAAAGGATGCGTGATCGTATTATAAAGGCAGAATCACCACTAAGGTCGCTTCTATCGCTGACGGGTTACTGTGCAATAGATGTTTGTAATAAATATGATTAAAAATATTATACTCGTGCGGTTTTGTATAGATATCCACGTATATCTAGCTCCTAAGACAGGTAGGATAGAACAGTAAATTAAATGTGATACAGAATTGCTTATGTGATGTACTCAATCTTAAACTCCCACACATGTCGATACACATCTATATCCCAGTTAAGATGGTTGAAGCGCTTTGAGTTTGTAGCTTCTTTCAAAGCAAAAATGCAAAGTGTAATAATTTATAATCATTCTTGACGATGCATACTTATGAATACATATGGGTGTTGGAGTGAGTGGGTGAGTGAGAGATGGACATTATATATATATATATGTGTGTGTGTGTGTGTGTATGTGTGTGTGTGTGTGTATGTGTGTGCGTGTGTGTGTGTGTGTGTGTGTGTGTGTGTGTGTGTGCGTGTGTGTATGTATATATATATATATATATATATACATGTATATGTATATATATATATATCCGCTTATATATAGGTATATGTATATTTATATATATATATGTGTGTGTGTGTGTGTGTGTATGTATATATATATACATGTATATGTAAATATGTATATTCATATATTTATATATATATATATATATATATATATATATATATATGTATATGCTTATA
>NW_014040343.1:42730-44294 GCF_001186125.1 Sphaeroforma arctica JP610 | reverse complement strand
GTGTGTGTGTGTGTGTGTGTGTGTGTGTATGTGTGTATGTATGTATATGTATATATAAATGTTTGTGTCTGTGTCTGCGTCTGCGTCTGTGTCTGTGTGTGTTTGTGTGTTCGTGTACATGTATATATTAATATATGTATGAATGAATGAATATATATATATATATATATAAATGATCATACTATAAATATATCTATATAGTTTTACTTCTATTTTCATATATATTTATATGTATTTCTCGTTATATGTGGATCAGATTATGTACATTTTGTGTTCATGACCGCACTTAAAATATGTGAAAAAAAAGTTGACTTTCTGGTCAATTATCGAAGCACCGCTTGCACTCAAGTATGGCTGTACTCACATATCCATTATACGCGTATTTGGTGCAGATGTCGCCCTTGAAGACTTCGAGAAGCTCTTCACAGCGGAATCTGGGAAACTGCCAGCGGTGGTACCCTTAGCGGAGGTATTCGCTCTGTTGACTGAGCACTGGGAACTTTGAGCTGCTATCGGCCTAATGAATCGCAATAAGGGAAGTCTTGGTAGACTTAGGATACGCTCTGTAAGGTACTATCTTCTATACCCTCATCAGGCACCAAATGATGCCAGCGCTACACAATAGAATAATACCAACCGTCGTTCTCCAGTGGATCTTCACCCGCTGAACTATGGCGGTATGAGTTTGTTTGGCATCCCGGAGATTATTCGCAATCATTCGCACGCAAGGGCTGTGCTGGGTTTAACTGGTCAGCAGCCGAATTGTATGACCTCCTGCAGCATTGCGGACGCTACATGTAATAAGACGGCCACCCGCGCAAATGTATTGTCCCCACACTGCACGCTATCTGATCTGCCACCAGCTGCTACAGACAACGTAATAACCGAGTGTGGTGGATTCCGCCTGGAAGATGATGCGGCGTACTCCAATCCTTCAGAGATGTCTCCCCGATTTAGCTGTACTGTGACGGGTGATGGCCAGGGAGGATAGCATGAATCATAAATTTGATCATCTATGCATTTGCGTAACAAAGTTATGTATAAATCTGCAAGCAAGGAGGCGCAGCAGAAGGAGGATGGAAATCGGAAACACGCTCATAAGCTTGTTGCGATGACTCGAGTCTAGATTTTTCAACGGTATTTTTTTATCAAAACGTTCTAATAAAAGTATCAATATATCCTGGAGGTGCATTTGACAGGACGTATTCCAATCTCAAAGACATATGTATATAAATACATATCTATGTACATGGTTCAGTATAAATATGATTCAAATTTTAAATTATCATCATTATTCAATGAGATGATTCACGGTGGATACTATTACCGAGCGTAACTCGCGTTACTAAGCTCTCGTGTGCAGGCCACTTACTGCACTACTTCTAACTGCACATCAGCTACAATAGCCAATACTCTTATAAATATATCATGAGTTCAATCTACGGTTTTATATCAGTTTAGACTCGTGGAGCATTCTACTTCTATGGCATTTATATATATATATATGTGTGTGTGTGTGTGTGTGTTGTGTGTGTGTGTGTGTCGCGTGTGTGGTGGTGTGTGT
>NW_014040343.1:34688-42223 GCF_001186125.1 Sphaeroforma arctica JP610 | reverse complement strand
ATGGGTATATATATGTGTGTGTGTGTTTGTGTATGTGTGTGCATATACATGTAAATATACTTATATATGTATATATATATGTGTGTGTGTGTGTGTGTGTGTGTGAAATCCATTTACATCGAAATTGCCGACAACCTAGATAAACAGAACGTAGACCGGGAAGTAGCCAAACCAGGCTCAGAGACGTGCCTTGGCAGAAGAAATCCGTGAATCTTTTGAGGACCGCGATTGCGCCTCGATCAGCGAAGGGCCGGACTCTCTTTACGGGCTAAGACTCCCTGTATCTAAGGTCTCCAAGGCTGATGGAGCATCGGCATCATGAGGGAACTGGGAACCCAGTGGGTCCAAAAAGTCAAGTTTCCAAAGGGAGTCAAGTACTCTTCAATTGAGGTACCAGATTGATACCGCACTCAACTGGGGCCAGTACAGAAGGAAGTCAGGAACACCCTTACCTGGGCAAACTTCTTAGCTTTTGACTTGAGCAAATTCACTTGGGAAGATTATCAGACAGCAAGTCTCATATTAGAAACAATAGAAGACTTGGTTCGAGTGGTAGAACTCAAGCGTGTTAGGGTCCAAGAGAGCTCTAGGATCGCGGCATTAGTCGAGCATCAGGCTCGACCCACGTATAACAACAACCCAGCTATCGCAGGCTTCATCAGGACAGCAAAACGGCGTCGGCACGAACTTGCGCTAGTATCCAAGGGAGGCAACGGTGACGACACCAAGAAGAATACGACTCCGGACCCAGGAAAGAATACCGGGGCCGGGGCCATTAACCACCAGTAAACACCCGAATCCAACTGCCCTATACCTCAAGGTTCATCAGAATTTATCAGTACGGAGGGCGCACGGAGCTCCAAAAGAACTTTTACAGGCGATCAAGTACGGCATTCGCCCACAATGGGGATCGAAGGGCGCTCCCGCGCCCTCTTAACAGGGTAGATGGATTCACGTCCCGGAGGTGACGGACGAGATGATAAGGACACAATTACATCGACTCGAAGAGGAAGGGGTTTTTCGACGATGCCAGAAATCGGAGGCATACCTAGTTCACCCCGGCATTCGTCATCCCCAAATCGGATGACCTCAGAGAATGCTTTAATACTGAGTCCAACAAAAATCAATTAACACGCGGATACACCCCGTTTTCGAGTAGAAGGGCTGGAGAATCTTTCCGAGGTTGCCCGGCCAGGGGATGTAGCTATGTCTGCAGATGTAAAGGACGGATTTCATGCATTGGGTGTGGCAGAGCCAAAATACTGGCAGTTCCGAGACAACACGGGACGGCTGCGGTGCTTTTTGGCGCTGCCAATGGGGCCGGCATTTAGCTCATACTGGTTCGACCGACTGATGAGTGTGTTCCGGAAGCTGACAAGGAACAAAGGAATCCGAATTATACGATACGCAGACGACCTACTGTTAGTAGGTCTACGCAAACATATCATGAAACACATGCGGCTCATAGACCGCCTACTCAACTCTCTAGGGCTGCAACTGGCCCCAGGCAAAGGATGTTCGAGCCACCCAGCGACTGGACTTCCCTACCTGGGGGTAATTTTAGACCTACAGCATCACCATGACCCCGGAATTCAAGACCAAGTTGGTTAATCTGGGGTCCCAAATCAAACAACAAGGCCTACGGAATCATCGCCGCATAAGAACTAAGACCTGGCTATCCTATTTAGGGAGCCTTCAATGGGCCAGTTTCTCTACTCTAGGATTAAGGCCTTTCACATCCGATCTACAACAGATGAACCTATGGCACAAACAACAACAGATTCGACTCTCAGGTGTCACATTCAAGAAAATAGAACGAATGAATCTGTTAGACTATCATCTAATAGAGAACTGTAAAAGTACTTTATTATATGATGTTGGCTAGGGTATTTATACTATTTTTTTGTGGCATGACTAGTTCATGACTAAGGGGGAAAACCTCGGTGAGGGAAACCCCATCTACATAAAAAATTGTGTTGAACGCTATGAAACTCCGTAAACTCCGTTCACTGGAAACTTGGCTCAAAGCATTTTTGGCTACACTATTGGTCCGATATTCAAGGCTCTAGATCCAGCTCACTTGAAAGAATTAATACAACCTAATTGGTTTATATACAGTTAGTACCATCTAAATGAGTTTTTCTTAGCTGTCAGATATCACTATATGACATTGAGTTTTTCCTCGTGGCATACCCTATGTATAGTCAGTTAATAATAGCGTAGTAAATTCCCTTATAAACACGGAGCTACGACTCAAAATAATTTATTCAATTATCGGGACATTAATAACTTATCAGGTCTCTTAACTCTGAGCAATAGGACTGGAAAAAAAGATGTACCTGACACTATACTAAGGCCGAGAGAGCTTTGCCAACTGACTATGTGAAGTAACAATCTTGTTGTATCAGAAGAGCATCATTGATATCATCACCTACCCGCAGCCTCCGTATTGGCAATGGTCACAAATACATTATGGACAAGCTCAATACATCTTATATTCTTCATTATCACCATTATTGAAAGAATGCCGCCAGTATCTGAATAATCCCTCTGCTATGATACAACATCTTCAAAATCGCTACAATTTTGAATCTCGAGGCCTCAGCAATCGAGCGAGAATTGGTTTCTATCAGATCAAACAAAATTCTGGAGAGAAGACGAGTCAATTCGTCACTCATTTGAATGGTGAAATTGCAAAAGCTGCTAACCTACGCGTTAATATCAATGGCACAGAAAAACTTGCCATCTTACAGAATACTATTCACGACGACTATGATGTCAACAGCAGCAACTTGCTATCCGCAGTAGGACAAGCATATACTTATGAGCAGGCTTCATCATACGTTCGCAATTCTGGTATTGAAGTTGAGATCAGGAAATTAACTCAGGAGAACAAAAAACCTGAATCAGCCTTTTCTTTACAAACCATATACAATAATTGTGGCAAAGCCGTTACACTCCTGACAGATGCAGATCGCAGAGAGTCAATACGAATCGAGCTCAGCCAAATTCGCGCAATAATTCCAATGATGGTAATTATAGTCAACGTGGTAATAGTCGAGACCGTGGTCGTGGAAGATTCCGTAGTAGTGCGCGCGGTAGGTATAACTATAGCCAAGGTACTCGCGGTAGATATAACAACAGAAGCAATAATCGAGGCGGATACAGAGGCCGAGGTGCATCTAACAATTGCGGTAGGGATACCAACTACTACCAACCTTATAACGCACCACAATACCCAAATTACAATAATCAACCACCAAGCCAATATCAACCTCCACAACCGTAACAACCGCAATAACCGCAACAACCGCAACTGCCCCAACAACAGCACCAATCCCGGCCACAACAACCTGGCCATTACCATAGCAACATGTCTATGGTCAACAATGATCACAATTCACAACAACAACATGGCTACAATCAACCTGACAATGGCTACAACCAATTTTGACTAGCTGTTGACTCAGGTGCTACTGTACATGCTATACCTACATCAATTATAAGGATGCTTGGCTTCATTTATGTTGTAAATACTATGTACACAGTACTCGGGTCAAACAGTAAAGTAATAGTACCAACTTATGTTGCTAAGCTATTTAAATTTGGCACAACTCTTGTCGACGACAGCTTCACCTTGCCCTTGCTGAGCGCACGACTGTTGACGATACTGATGTACATATTTTTCTTCAGTTACAAACATCTGGCGATCATCACACCGGATGGCAGAATTATGCATATTACTGAACATCACGATGGTCTGTATTATGTCTGTTTCAATGACTTGCTAATGCCCGACCAACAAATATATGTGACATGGCATGACCGCCTGGGACATGCTGGGAATTTACCTCACAATTTACCAGCTATCCGTCAACATCAGGACTACGACCAGTGTGCAATTGCCAACCAACGGAACAAACGCACATCCAAACAACGACAGAGTGATGACTCATCGGAACCACTTGAACTTATATTCGGTGATATCATTGGACCCTTCACACCAGCTGCTTTATAGAATGATCGTTGGGCGCTTACACTTATTGATGATTTCTCAAGGTACTTCTCAGCAGCATTACTAGAGAACATTGCAGCCACCAATGTACTTCAGAACCGTCTACATTTACTGGACAAGCTATTTGCACTTACTGGGAAGAAGGTAACTACTATACAATTTGACCGTGGCTCCCAATTCACATCACTTCAGATGAGGGTATCTTTATATCATCTAGGATACATAAACGGTATGCACCAACTGCAACACCCGAGTTTCATGCATTGATCGAACGAGCACATCAGACTATTAAGCAACGAGCGCGTGCTATCCTGGTGAGAGCTCTTCTACTCTTATGGTTTTGGGGAGAAGCATTCATACAAGCTATCAACATCACTAATGATATAGCTAACGACACTAATACATCTGCACCGATTACACTGCTTTGTAATCAACCAGCCAACCTACAACGTTTCCGTACATTCGGTTGTGTATTCAATTTTAAGGAGCGAACAGACACATCGTCTTTAGCTCACCAAGGTAAATTTGGTATTCTCGTAGCACAACCTATGGATACTACTGTGGATACTTACCGCATCTATGATATCAACTCTAAACAAATAGTCGTTGGCCGAGATGTGACTCTACACGCGGATCAATATTTTCTTTGGAATGAACATATTCACCTTACCGGAGAGACATTTACAAACCCTACACTGTCAGCACCGCAGCCCGCTTTGCCTTTACCAGCCCCATCACAGCCACAGAAACCCTTACCAGCAATACCTGCATTGCCAGCTTCTCAGTCTGTGCCAACATTGCCGCCACCACAGCAACCAGCACTCAATCCTCTCGTCAATGTTGATGCACACAAACTCAAGCGTAAACAACCTGTGATAAAGCTAGTACCTGAGACCTATCGCGATATAGCTAAACTTCCTAACAAGGATGCATGGCTATCAAGTGTAACTCAGAAGCTCACATCACTAGTTATCACTAGACCAACACTGACTTTGGTTGATAACAAACCCCCGGAGAAAACCCTTATTAATCCAAAATGGGTATTTGTCGAGAAAAAAAGGAGTGATCGTGGTGAGATAGTACGTTTGAAGAGTCGCTTGACTGTAGCTGCATGGTCTGCAATCAAAGGGATTGATTACAATCGTAGTTATGCACCAGTTGTGATGAAGGATTCCTTTAGACTATGTATGGCTTTTGGCACACACAGATATGGTAATATGTCAATTTGACACACCCAACGCCTATATGAACAGTGACTTAGAAATACCTGTCTATATGCGAGTACCCCTTGGCTATCACCAGCTAGAAAAACTGCTACCCAAGATCAGAAGTCTCTACTACATCTATCACAGCAAGGTGACAAGTCCATTGTTTGCAAAGTATCCAGAGCTCTCTATGGTTTGCCGAAATCTCGTGAATTATGGTATCGCAGATCTCTGAACTTTGCCGTAACCAAGGATACATACGACTGCACGAGAATCGCGCTGTATTCGTCAAGCACACTACACCAGGTTAACTCTGTATTTTATTTGTACACGTTGACGATAAGATCATCATGTGTCAATCAGCCCAGGATGCTGATGTAATTACAGTCGCTATGTATACAAAATGGAACACCGTATGTCTTGGACAGCCCTGTTGGTTTCTCAAACTTAAAGTCAACTTAGCTGTACCCGAGGAAGTCAGTATACACCAACATCAGTATTTACATCAACTACTAACTGAATGTTATATGCTGGACTGCAATACTTTGAAGGTTCCGTGTGTGAATTTGGATTTCATTCCATCAAATGCAGATCAGGCTGTAGACATAAAAAAATATCAAAGGCTAGTAGGAAGTCTCAGATGCTTAGCAAATGCTACACGACCTGACATTTCCCTTGACGTGAATCTACTAGGTCGTCATCTTATTGCACCAACTGATAAGCACATGCGAGCAGCAAAACGGGTTCTTCTATACTTGACTGGAACTAGGAAATTGGGTATCAGATACTCAAAGAACAAACCGTTCGACTCCATGTTTTCAGCTGATAGTAATTTCACCCACAATTGTGTTACTACTAAGGTCACTTCCCCATATTTATTTTTCACGACGGACCTTTGATTCAAATTTTCGCCTCCGAAACGTAAATCTCGGTGACCAGTAGGTCACCAGTGTAGAACTGAATACCACTTTCAAAAAAAACCCACAGACCCCACCAAAACGTTGATTTGAAATTTGGATTTTCAATCAACAAAAAAAAAATTCCAGTAGGGAGTCTGGGGACACACAGTCCCACAGTCCCACAGTCCCACATCCGCGGAAAATGACGGGCCAGGCCGAATCCCCAATTGAGACGTTCATCCCCAACGACTCCTTACCCAATGACCAATGGAAATCGGACATACAAAAATCTATCACAAACCTCTCTGCCCAGGTCAGTACTCTACAGGTCAATCTCAATCAAATTTTGGGACCGGCTCTAACAACCCCGAACAATGATGGGCCCATCTCCAAGGAGCCTTTGACTGATGATCAATGGAAATATACCATACACCAAATGCTCACTAACCTCTGTATCTTCCGTCTAAATACGTATCTCAACCAAATCGCCGCGGAAGCTCCTACAGTTTCATCCGCCTTTGTGTTCCTAGCGACTCTGTCGCCCAGGTGGAACGACATGCAGCACTTACGTGGAAATGGCATCTTGATGAAAACATCGACCCCCGCTCCCAACAACATCCCGACGCTACGAAAGCAGCTTTAATTCACTATCTCCGCACCAAGTGGGAGGCCCGCTGCACACATGAACGAGCGCCAAAAATTCTTGCCCGCAGCATGGATGCACTACTGAGCCCACTTGTCAACTCCACTAATGCAGACATCCTCCAATCTACCGCGGACCGTCTCCAGAAGGCTTACCAAGCAAAGCATGATGCAAACCTCTTCTCACTTAACCCGCGAATCCCGGTAAACGCTAAAGTGCGGAACCCGGACGACTTCATATACCAACGGTCTCCCCGACACAATCATCCGACACGATGGATAGCAATACGCAGCCTCAGCTTTCCACGACGGACTCTTCGACGACAGGCAATGATATAGAAATGGCTGACATCGTCAAAGAGGAGAGCCCAGTAATATTGACCGAAGATGAAAAATGTTAGGACCAATGAGGATGACGCTCTTCAACCCACAAGGACTCAACATGGACAACGCAGCACATACACATCGATTTTAAGTCAGGTTGATGTTATGTGTGTGGTTGAAACCTGGCATAACACCACATTTCTTAATCATATACGCTCGAACACACGCTATCATATACTACATCACACTACACGGCACAATATCTTACACCCTTCACACTGTGGTATTGGTATCTTTTCCAAACACCACCCATCGAATTTTTAACTTGTACACTCTTCACCGTACGCGGTGTTCTTTGTGTACTTTGACGTTCATATGGCCGTGTTCTACTTTCCACTCAAATTGCTTACAGAAGAAGACGTCAGGAGATATATGAATCCCCCCGAGATT
>NW_014040343.1:21526-31253 GCF_001186125.1 Sphaeroforma arctica JP610 | reverse complement strand
ACATTGTATCATACATACTTGCCATTTTTGAAATAAATAATATTTTCCTTATATGTAAACTTTGCAAGCCCGAGTCCAACAACGCTTTTTCTTTCATGTCGATTAACGGATGACACGTTCGTCTTAAGGCATATCCTTCTGTCTTAGTGACAAGACACGGTACGTTTGTCACGTACTTGTACATCCTTAGGTTGTATCTGACACTGCTGCTGTACACATCGGTAAAATTCTTACATTTCTCATTGTGTCTGCCGTTGTTCCACCTCCAATTGCAATCTAATTCACTGTATCATTTCTTGATTTTCTTATGTTCAGGCTTGGCTGGTAGTGATTGTTGAGCAGTCTTGTCAGAGGTAGCATCTCGAAAGCTGGTTTCACCTTTGTGATCATCACGATAATCCCCTTGATGTGTCTTTGAATGACACCAACCTTTACCACCTCCTTTGTTGTCTTCGTAGATATTTAGGACCGGGCATGAGAGAGGAGTTCAGGACCGGACTAGGACCGGACCAGTTAGTGAAATAGAGAATTTAATACGATATGTGATGACTTATCCGAAACCATAGAGACGGGTATTTTCACATTGCCCGATGGTAGAGACGGTGTCGTTCCTCATATGATCGTGATTAATAAATACAGCAGGCTACCATTCCCAATGATACTTCTGACTGAGTTCACTTTTATCAAATTTAACACTCTTTACTAAGCGTTACTCGGTTTTGACCACATTTTTAAGTGACCTGACTACTGTATTTATTACATTCCGTTCTTTACAGGCTAAGCTAACTAAGGTTTAATTTGTTATGTATTCTTTCTTGTAACCACGAGGAATGAATATACTACGTAGGCAAGAAACCTTGTGTTCAATTGTTGAAACGGCTGCTTGGAATTCACCGGCAATCGTCATTACTTCCTGATATAGTGGCGAGATAATTTTCCTCTGACTCAAGATCGGATGAAGAAACCAAAGTAGCGGTCCATGCTACGCTAGACCGTTTAGTATCTGAGACTCAACAATCGGTTTCTACGTTGGAGGCCAAACAACATGTTGAAGGGGTTATCGAGTGAAACGACCACTTAGGGATACTCACGCATGTGCAAAAAGCTAAGGTCATTCTGGTATTTCGGCTAATAATTTAAATTCTCGTGAATTTCTAATAGAAAAGGTTAACTCGTCTCAAGGAGATTGTATAGTCTGGGCGGATGCGGACTATGCGATTGATAGGAGCTCAGGAATTTTTCAGGCGTCAACCGAAATCTATAGGTTCCGAACTTCACAATTATACGAACAATACAACTTCGGATTTATTGTTCGTCCAGGTCTGAGCCAGCCATCATTGTATAGGGGCTCTCGGGCACGATACATACAGTTCAAAAATATGAGGATGACCAAAGGCAACACTACTAGATAATATTGTGTAGAACCAACACAGAGTTAATTTGAAACTTCAGGACGATATATTTGGGTCGTATAGGTGGTTCAGATTAAGCAGAACACGCTGTAACTTGTGGAAGGTGTACTTGCCAGGACACCAATAGAGATTCTCAAAAACACCATATACTGGTACTAGGGTTAGTGGTAAGTTTCTACGTAAATTTTGCAAGTTCCATCGTTAATCGTCGGTATCGCAACTCAGCGATAATCAACATACATGGCGTACAATACCTAAAAGTCGCTACAATAAGTATGTAAATTTCTACAAATTTTCAAATTTAAGGCTGACACGAAGGTACCTCGTCTGTTGGCGATTTTGAAATTAGTGATGTAGCAGGCGGTTTGCTCACGGCAGCATTACTCGTGCTCATGCTAGTTTCAAGTAATTATCTTTCTTTTTTTAGCTGGATACGACGGTCAGAAAAGAGGCTTGAGGGTGTATACGTGTATTGTAAGTATGGTCTGACACAAGGTGCTGGCGACTATAGCATCTGCAACGACATGAATGCCGGTGATTAGATATGCTACAGGCGGACCTTCTATTCGTCTCTCGCGCGGCTAAAACTATTTTTGAAATACATTACAAATGTTTTGTCTGGAGTGCGACAGTACGAAAAGAGGCTCGATGAGTGTATAATGGTATTGAGAGTATGGTCTTACACGAGGTGCTGGCGACTAGAGCATCTGCAACGATAACAATGCCGATGATTGATTGTGCTGCAAGCGGACCTTCTGTTCATCGCTCGCGCGGCTCAAACTATTTTTATAAAATGGAACACAGACTTATGCCAAGTATCTGTATGGATGTATTTGAGACCACAGGTCTCAGGTCAGATTATACAGCAAGAACCACTCTTTGATTCTTGGAAGTCATCAGAGTTAGCTCACTCCCGAGAGCTAATCAAGGTACTTAAATTACTCCCGAGAGTTGAGACAATACTTAACCGACTTCAGAGAGCACATTAAGTTTCTCAACCAACTCCAGAGTGGATTTAGTCTGCCAAGCGCAACATTACAATAAATGGCTGCGGTTCTATATGAGTCACTACGTATGCGGAAAGACATCATGTGATCAGCGTGAGATTGAGTTGCAGAGAAGTCGAAATATAATAGCATCGAAGTGTTAACGTGTTCTGCAGAAGGTTTCTCATACAGCCCATATAAATTTTTACCTGGCCAGCCCAAGTGGCTGAACACTTAACACAAACACCTTAGGCATAAAACCAAAGGCGAGGTCAGAATTAAATACATACACTTGCACTTTTAAATATCCTTTCATTGCACTCTAACAATGTATGATGGTTTGATGCACTCTCCTGCAAAGATGCCAACCAATTGATTTGGGGCGATATGTGTATACCTGTGTCTGCCTGTGATACAAAACTACCGTCGGATATGAAGTGAAGACAGGCGGGTATACCGAGACGTACACACAAGATTGGTCAATATACTTGATCACGTATACGCGGAGACGACAGCTGACAGATGTTGGACTGAATTGAAACCGCCAAATATTTCTACTATGAACATGCGTGTTTCATCAGTCAAGGACTATTGTACCCCAGGGATTATACACACATGGATATTGTTCATATGGTGATGACATCAACGAAAGGGCACAATTTTTATTTGTATTAGAGATGACAGTCGTTAGGATATCCTTTAGGCACAACTATCATGTCTACACAACAGTAGAAGAGTCCAGGACGAAAAACTACAGTTGGTCTTGTGGAGTTGAGAATTGCGACGTGTTTATGGGACTACAACAAAGAGTATGCCTTAAAATTCAGCAAATAGTGCTTGGGCTACAGGCCATTTATAGACGAGCAAATAGAATGTGAGCTGACAAGTACAACATAAACGACCATTCAGTCCGTGTGAAGGTGACCAGAACGTTTTACGAGATAGTGTAGCTACAGTTGGAGGACGTGCTGTAGCTTGAAGAGAGATCAATATTTGTCTACCGGGCTGTGAAGCTGCCGTTAGAGGAATTGCTGTGGCTTGAAGAAGGATCGATATTGGGCTACTGAGCTGTGGAGTTGTCGTTGGAGGAATTGCTGTGACAGGAAGCGGATCACATCTTGGGTATATTGTTGCGCATGGGCGCGGGGGGTGTGGAGACAATCGACACCAGATGGATTGTTTTACTTGAGCGATAGATGCTACTTATGATCCGAACAGGTTACCAGCTTATTGCAAATCAAGTACTACACGGGATACAGTCGATAACAGCGCCGTATGGTTCAAGGTAAGGGCTGCCTTGGTCAGTGGTATAGATGGCCAAGGTGGCGACCTTACGCATGCGCGTGTTACGTTCACACACACAAAAAAAGTAATGATGTATATAAGTACTAATCAGCAGCACAGATAGCTGGGAGTGCGAATTATATGTATGCGCGTGCCACGAACTCACACATCGATAGATTGTATATTACATAGTATCTAAGATATTTACGTTTAAGTCGCAAAATACACAATCACATACACTAGCTGACATGCCGCTGTTATATAAATATAAATATATACAAAGCATATACAAGCGGAGCATGGCATAAATATTTCAGTAGGACATAATGCTACGCTACATTGTATTGTAGTTTCCAGCTATTTTGGCAAGGACATATCGCTTAGTGTGAGTTTAGAAGTGATCACAACAAACAAAAGGTTGTGAAATTTTCCATTACACCCAGCTCGCCATCGGCAATTTATATTAGAATATAAAATAGAGTCTCTCTTATTGGTATAATTTACTTTTATTTTGAGTAACCTTTTTTCGATGTATAATTTTTCCTGAGTCAGAAAATTTCAGAGACTGACTAAACAAGAAGAAAACATTTTTGCGCGAAAACTTTCACAAGTGAGGAACTGGTCTCATTGGCTGACAGTAAACTAGAATGCGACCAAAATTTCCATCAAGGTGCTTCGTTCAAGTCCCTAAAGTTTTTGAAGGGCGGTCCAGTGTAGCAATAGTTTACCATAAAATCGTAGCGAGTATAAGAGCGCTCCATACACCCTGGAAGCGAACATATCAGCGATGCAGCAGAAACTGTCTTCTAATCTTCTTACAGTTCAGCACCACCTATCTATTTATTCCAATACTATTTTATATTATATAAAGAATGATCGTTGCCTTGTAATACTTTCTTTTGTCTCAGTATGATTTCACCGGACGTTGGTTGGTTGGTTCACCGCACGTTGCTTGATTCAGGATTGTGTGTTCAACTATAGTGTTAAACATTAATCGCGAAAATGTTGAGTTTGTGTATTCGGGGATTATGCGTTCAACATTTTAGGTGTTTAGGATTTCGTGTTCAACATTTTGAGTGCTCAAAATTGAACGTGAAAACGTGAAAATATATCATTTTTATTTTTTGATTAAATTATATAATAACAAGGGCAATAATTGTGTTTACACTTTTCTTGGTATAAAAGTGGAAACACAATTTTGTTTCCGATTTGTCAATAGAAACACTGAAACACACTGTTTATGATTTTTATGTTTGAAAGAAAAAGAAAATACATTTATTTCTATTTAATATAGAAAAGAATGTATAATTAATATAGAAATGGAATACGGTTCTGTACTCAAGATAAAACTTTGTTAGGTCTTAGGCAACCGAGTTCAGAGAAAGCTCTTTTGTTCTGACCAAAACCTCTTTATGTTCGTTTTCAGTAAAATACCTATTTTCCTCTGAACACTACTCCTCTCAAATTAGGTTTTATACCTAACCTATTTATACTTCGCGTGTCCATCTTACTTTCCTTTTGGAGTAACAGATAAGTTTCTTTACAAGCTTAACCTACGGTCCTGTCCTTATAAGGTTAAGATTTTCTAGCTTCACTATCTCACCCAATTGTTAGGTCTTGGGAAAACGAGTTCAGAGAAAACTCTTTTGCTTTGACCAAAACCTCCTTATGTTAGTTTTTAGTAAAATATATGTTTTTCTCTGAACACTTACTTCTCTCAAATTAGGTTTTATACCTAACCTGGCTATTTATACTTCTCGTGTTCATCTTACTTTCTTTTTGGAATAACAAATAAGTTTATTACAAGCTTAATCTACAGTCCTGTCCTTACTTTCTAGCTTCACTATCTCACCCAACAGACACCTATAAAATGGCATCCAGTAAGAGTCGATATATTGTCGTATTGCCTTGTCCATTTTACAGTCTTTCCGAGTCAGTCCTTCATTGGGAAGTAAAATCTGACGTCACATATTCCATTTTGATACCCTGTCGTTTCTTCCCGGAGTATTATAAATGAGTCCTGAAATGTGCCCCTGAGTCATGCACATAACAACCCCCCCCCCCCCAGGGGCCAGCCTGAGAACATGACTCAAAATCCACAATAAAACCTGATATACATTTAAAGACCGAGTGGAAGAACATCCCGGTAAAAAACTGAGCTTAGCTGACGACAGACACAATGTCCATGGTGTGAAAACACGCTCGGACAGGTTGTGATATGTTTCATGTTTATTTGATACCTGTTCTCTCTTGACGCATCTTCAGAGATTTTTAGAATATCTTCATCAGAAATTTCTTTTGACCAGTCATGCACAGCTGATTTCAATTTTTCAGCTTGCTCTGGATTCAGAGGTAAAGAGATTTTCTTCTTAGAGTCTGTATTAATATATTAGTTTCCGCAGACGATCCGACTTGCTTTTTACTAGTACTTTCACAGATTTCGTAGGCATTAACTTACTAGTCTGTTTTCATAGGTCGTCGAGCTCCTTAGTCTCTTTCTAAAATTTAGTCGGAGACTTTGCTGCTTACTTGACTTCTTCTTTTGCCTTTTCTGCAGCACGTTCCTTAATCATTTTTCTTCTGACCAACTCCCTCTGTCTACGACAAGGTATGTAAACTCAAAAGATAAAAATGGGGAACACAACATTCTACACAAACAAGGAAGTTCGGTGATCAACACGAAACACCGATCATAAACTGAATGGACGCCAACGACTTTTTTCTCTTTTCCATCTTAACGGCTGCAGCTTGATCCATGGCAGAAACTGACTTCCTCAGCCGTGCAGGATGAAACAACTCCTATTAGCGGGTATACTTGTGAGCAAGAACTGGAGTTGGGATACGCCAGCCAACCGCTCTCTCTCCGTGATATCAAAATCGAGAACTTGAAGATGATTAACCGTAGTTTACTCGAAGTCAGTAATTATTTGAAGGCGGAGCAGCAAGCACAAGTGTGTTGTTGCCGACAATACATATGTTTATGTATTCGTCTGTGTTTCTGACAAATGTGTGGCTGAAGTCACATTCAGTTCTATTTGACTGAACCACATGTGGATTTATGCAAAAGCATCTGGACAGGTCACTGAACGAACAAGCTTTGCTCAAGAATGAAGTACTAACACCCCTTGCTTAAGGAGGAAGTACTAAAGCTGTACGAGATATTGGACTCTTGTTTCCTACTCATATTGTTTGTATCTATTCTGTAATCGCCATTAGTTGAAAACTGCTTACGGGAACTTGGATGTCACTGCGGCAGAAAACGGTGCTTTACGTGATAAACTGAAAGTCTCGCCCTAGTCTAGAGGAGTACATACGACTGCAGGATGAGATCTGCACATTAAGAGAAAACAAACACAAATTACAACAACATAATATTATGATGGCGGTTCAACATCGGGAACAGATAAGTATGCAAAAAAAGAAACAATTCTTACTTCATTTGTATAGGTATTGCTGTGGTTGTCCATATTTCACAGGGGATAGTAGACTCTTTGTTTTCAACTCATATTGTTTGTATCTGTTTCGTATTCGTTCATTAGTTGCAAACTACTTATGGGAACTTGGCTCTCACTGCGGCTAAAAACGATGCTTTACGCGATGAACTAAAAGTCTCGACCTAATCTAGAAGAGCGCATTATACTGCAGGATGGAAATTGCACACTACGGGAAAACAACAACAAATTACAACAACGTAACAATGGGTGGGAAGGAAAACATCACGAAGAGGTAAGTAATTAAAAAAGTTCTTTTATTTGTATTGTTATTGCTGTGGTTGTACGTATTTCACAGAAGATATTAGATTTTGTTCTCCCCTCATATTGTCTATATCTGTTCCGTATTCATTCATTAATTGCAAACTACTTATGGGACCTTGGCTGTCGCTGCGGAAAACGATGCTTTACGCGATGTACTAAAGCCTCGCCCTAATCTAAAGGAGCACAATACACTGCAGGATGGAAATTCCACACTACATGAAAACATCGACAAATTACAACAACGTAATATTATGTTGGAGGTTCAGCATCGCGAAGAGGTACGTGTGTAAAAACGAATAGTTCCTCCTTCATTTGTATAGCTACTGCTGTGGTTGTACGTATTTCACCGGGGATATTTGTTTGTTTGTTATTAACTCATATTGTTCCGTATACGGGAAGAGCTATTTTTTATTACACACACTTACCTCTTCGCGATGTTTACCCTCCATCACACTATTACATTGTTGTATTGTGTTATTGTTCTCTCGTAGTGTGTAGGGTTTGACTTACAGTCTGATGTGCTCATCTAGCTTAGGGCGAGACTCTAGTTTATCCGAAATTGTTTCAATGGTATCGCGTAGAAAGTGTCGGAGAAGGGTATGTGTGTTTGTGTGTGTACACGTGTATGTTGGGGACAGGGGATCGTGCGTATGTTGGGGGCGAGGGTATGTGTGCATGTTCGATCTCACATTCTTCGTGAAATAAATAGAATGTACCCGTGCATTATCTTTCAAAACAGTCAAGGCATAGATTCGTCCATGAAATCATAGATCAAAGTTTTTCCTTCGGCAGTCATCCCCTTCTCCTTTTTGGCTTTTTTTTACTGTGTCCGGTGTTGGCCGACTTTTAGTGATTTTGTGACGGAGCTTCCGCGGATATCAATACCTTTTTTGCAACACGGAAATAAAATAGAATACTGATATCAGATTAATGAAGCTAGGTCAGCTTATACAAGTTAAAGTATAATGTAAACACTCGTATATTATTAGATATAACTTCACATATAAATACATAATGGGTGGTTGCCCAACCTTTGGAGATTCGGAAATAATCTTCCAGCACCGGGCTAACTTCCAGTCTTCAAACTTTGGTTCCTCTCCGAATAAGTCCTCGTTATTGTCTTCGTCTGGTGGTGTGGACTCAACAATTTATCGGCCTCACTCTCTTTCTTGAATACAATTTTTCATATATATTAAATACTGCCATAAGCTGCTTGTACCTTGGTTCACACATATATCGTCTGTGAGCTAAGTTTAGGTAATCGCCTTCGGAGAACCTGCTAATCGGTGGATTCGTGCATTTACGGTACCGGTTGTTGAAATCGTTGCATTTCTTTTGGATATCGTTTCATTTGGCCAGGCGTTGTACTTGGGAAACTGGCGACTTTTGAAGCCGGGATTATGCACATTTGCAAGTTACTATCGCTCAGTAAAGTGACGTATCATCACTCTACAATACTCCGCGGCTTTCTAATCATTCGCAACAACTGGGTTCTCTGATACATTTCTCCAAGCACGACACAGGTCCATCGCTTTCGATGTACGATTTCATGTTCCTGGTATCCGTTTGTGAATTTGAGCCTGCACATCTGGCTTCCACGGCCTCGAGCGGAATTGATACATTGCCTGCGCCAGGTGCAGGTAGTGCTAGTGACATTCCTATTCTTAACCAATGCAGTAGCTCAAC
This sequence comes from Sphaeroforma arctica JP610, assembly GCF_001186125.1. Taxonomy (NCBI): domain Eukaryota; class Ichthyosporea; order Ichthyophonida; genus Sphaeroforma; species Sphaeroforma arctica. The sequence continues at coordinate 22,130 of NW_014040343.1, read as the reverse complement.
ATATGACGGTTAGCCTCGATTGCATTTGTAAATTCAGGTAATATGTGAAAGTCAATGGAAAAAAAAATCACGACAGTTGCAGGAACTGCTTGGTGTCATTAATATATCAAAAACCGGAGTAAAATGAAAAAAACGGGCGGCATACAATTTTTTTTTTGAAGTATGATTTTGGAAAGGTTTCGCACCGGCTCTATATTCCAGATCCTATTGACCAATAGTTACGCAGCATTCAAACAGGTTCAAGAAATTTTGTAATCCAAATTTTATCGCCAGTGTGGTCACCCTAACACACGAGGAAGCTAAATATCCTTGAACATAATTGCGTTATTTATAATAATTTATCTCATTTGCCAGCGAGGGAAAAGGAAATGATTTGTTTCGAAGAAAACCCCTCATTCAAATTGATATAAATAATATTATCCCCAGGACTTCAGACAAACTATTTTGAGCGTGGGTCTGGAGATCTCCTGATAGCCTCGGTCAACTCCAAGAAAAGACTGCAGCCTTTTGATGTCAAGTGTCATGCCTTGACAGCAAGTGCTCTCAAGATGCAAAACGTTCCCAAATGACCGACCTGCACATATATATTAGGACTGATTTGCCC
>NW_014040343.1:9061-21506 GCF_001186125.1 Sphaeroforma arctica JP610 | reverse complement strand
GCTTTTGGTAAGTAAAATCTGACGTCACACTTTTCATTTTGACATCCTGTCAGCTTCTTTCCTGAGTGTCATAAACAAGTCCTGAAATGTGCTCCCTGAGTCATGCACATATCAGAATACATCATTATACTGCATTATTTGCAAATTTTTATTGAAAGCTTGAGGACGTTTCCCTCCCTGTAGGGTAGGGGGTATACGTGTTACGGGACAAATGTGGAATTTGAATTTTATGAACTTATGAATTACAACACTAGGGTAGGAATTAGGAAATTTGGCAATTTGAACCAATGAAAAAAGAGCTTGGTCGTAGCCAATGGAATTGGACTTTAAGACATTTTGCATGACCAAAATTGTTGTAACGAACGGAAAGAAATTAGTGTAAAAGAAATTAGTGTAAATACCGAACGGAAAATTCAATCTCGGCAAAAGGAAGTGACAGATTTTTAGATTTTTTTTTGCATAGACTTCTAAAGGCGAGTCCAAACGATTAAAGCCATTTAACGTTAAAGTATAATATTAAAGTTGAAAAAGTGCCGACGTGCCTTAAAAGCTGCACTTTCATTTTCGTAGGTAGGGGCCTTAGGTGCGTTTTTTTAGGTACATTTTTTTTTTTGAAATTTCACTCGAGACTATTAGTACGTAAAGGACTTGAGTGACCTTTTACGTACATTAATCAGCGAACGACGAATTTTGTCTCCTACCAATTAAAGTTAATCAACAAAAACCAAAAATTGGACAAAATAAATTCGGCCATCCCATTGGCTCACGACCTTTAATGCCTTTAATTTAACGAAAATCTTTAATCGTTTAGACTCGCCCTAAATTGACACTTTTTTATATGAAATGCACACACGAATTGATAAATGCACACACGAATTGATAAATGCACACACGAATTGATAAATGCACACACGAACATTTCGCAAATTTATCTGACAGATTTTTGATATACTTTTTGATAAATGCACACACGAACATTTCTTACACAACTGCTATTGTAGATAAAATTATAACGCCCAGAGCATCCAAGCGTCCACGGGTAGGCCTTTAGAGGATGACGATTCGTTCTCGGTATGCTTCTTGAAGAGAAAAAAATCATTTATTTATGATACAGCGCCGCTGGTCCTCGGCGTAATATTGACGGCAACCCGGCTGTGGATAGCGAAGGGAGGCCTGTAAGCGTTTACACACATAGGTGAATGTATGTAAGAAGTGCTCCAACTACATCAATACTATGGACAAATTCGGCAACAGCATACAACCCCTGTTTAGTCCGAGCAATAACTTCTCTCACGGAGTTCCGATTCCACATCGCTTGAATGTATTGACGTGCGCTGAACAAGCACTTATAAGTCCAATTCAGCCTGTCACGGCGCCACATCTATTGAAATGGGGGACTTGGGCTGTGAAAGGACATACGTCGTATATAGATCGAAGTGACTCAATCCGGGAAATTGCGACAGTTCTACCTCGACGAGCGCATGAGGTTGAATCTGTAGCATTAAAGCGACAGACTAATCAGAATACTGTAAATAATAGTGATTTAAGATGCCGTAGACCATTTGTGTTACGTGCACTTAAATGGCTTGTTGTGAACAGCCCAGCATTCTAAGATGTCACAATATCACTGGAGAATCTTCAAACTTTACCTGAAGATAGCCAGCTCGATGTGTGTACTATAGACGCAGCAGCGCTCGATGACAGTGTATCAGCAGATGCATGGCCAGCCCCAGAACAATTGGCGACTGACGACATGAACGGCGAATCTAATTGTGGTATGGACGAAGATGGTAATGTGATAGAAATGGATACCTCGGGAGTTGAAACTAGGAATGCCGGCTGTGCCACAGGTTTTGCACAACGACATAACGGTGGTTTAAATAAACGTCTGGATATGAATGCCACATCAACTGACGGAGGCACTGAAAATATTCAGACCATCAACCAACATTTTGCTACGGAATTTCTGGACGCATCAAGGATTGCATACTTCGAAGGCAAAGCAGCTGAATTTCAAAGACGTGCACCCCGAGAAAAGCAACTCAAACGGTGGGAGTGGTGTGCATACCTGATAAATGCGCTAGACGGTCGATATGAGAAGCATCCGACTTTCAAATTTTCAATGCAGAACATAAAGGCACGACAGCACGGACGCCCCCGCTACCCTTGAAGAACTGCGTGAGCTACACGAAAGAAAACGCTTAAGTACCGCAAACAGCACAAATAATACAAGTACTGCAAATTCTACCAATGTTGGAGTGTAAACTACATGAGCTACTACAGCGGCAACGGAGGTGGGTAGACAACTTATGGTTGGATCACTGCCATTCAAATTTACAGGTTACAGTATATCAGTGAAGGGTATTTCACAATACTGGTGGGCTATGTTTCAAACACATAACGAACTACCATTGATTTTTACATTTGCAACCAGGGCAGAATATCACTGGACCAATCTTCATACCTGTTTGGCTAAACTGTTGAGGATGTGGAATCGAGACGAAGAAGCGGACCGTATTGACCCGGCATTAGAGACAGCAGGCGCTCGGCAGGTGCACGGTATATTACACGATGACTCACAGGTTATTTACAGGTACTTCGTACTCAAGTATAAAGCCTGGCTGAAGTTAGTACTACAAGAAGGGTTGAGAATCACTGACTGGTGGGCTAGGTACGAATTCGAAAAAGTAGAGTTGCAATCCATCTGCATTATGCAAGCATTGCTGTTCACGAAAAAAATCCTATCTAATGCTATATTCTCTGTTGGATGAAACACTTCGAGTATGTGAAATGCATGTCGAGGAGGATGCTGACCGACAGATTCGATCATATGTTGGAATGATAAAGAGAAGATTGCAAGAACTGGAGGAAAAAACAGCTAGAGAAATCATAGACACATTACCTCATGTTCTGACCGAGATAAAAGCACTGCATCCTTTGGGACAGAGTTTTACAAGAATAGCGTGAAGATTGCCAGACTTTACGAGGAGGCAGGTACAGAGAACAAAACAGTCCCTACCCCGGATTAATCTGAGAGAAGGGCTAAGTTGAGCAAATTGGCTTATGAGCTTGTGCGTGGGGAGGATGTTGCCGTATCTGACATAGGTAATGTAGACGAATGGCCAGGACATGAGTAAATTGCAAAAATCCTAGTGGATTTGATGTGATATGGACCAAAAAGCTCGAATAATACATAAATCTCACAAATACACGCATGTAGCTCCTATTGTCTGCGGATAACAGGAATGCAGAAGGCGTAGAAGAATATAGGTGTGAGTACTGTATGTATTTTAGTGTTGAAAATAGGCATGTAAAAGCACGTAGTGACGGTAGGCAAGTCTGCTCGAAATCACGAGGTGTCACAGCACTAGAGTGCAAACGCGACCACCCTCGAGTCGTACAAGGCTAGAGACCTCGAGTCGTACAAGGCTAGAGACCTCGAGTCGTACAAGGCTAGAGACCTCGAGTCGTACAAGGCTAGAGACCTCGAGACCTCGCATCCTGAAGCTAACAAGACGGTCGCAACTATTCTAAGCCTGAATAGACAGACTTTTACATACTGTACACACATTGTGTATACTATATGTGTGTGTAATATGCGAGTGCTGTACAACTTGCACCCAAATATCGAGAACGGTCAATGCACGAACTTGGTATAAAATTAAAATAAATATAGGATGAAGACAGGGCGGCGTGGGTGGGACGAAAGGAATATAGGATGAGGAAAACGTCCTATTTATATTGCTAGCTAAGCTAGCCAGTATAATCTAGGACTTGTAGAGCAGGACATGGAGCATGCTCAACTTATGCCGTTCCTACTAATCTCATAGAGTAATTATAAGGAGCGCATAATTAGAGCTGCACCCTGTTCTGCTCCCGAATTCCGTAGTACTATATTGAAGATAATCTTCCTGTAATAGTATTTGTTTCCTTCATCACTTGTAAAGTCCACACCGTTTGAGACAGAGGCTCATCGAACTCCGAGAAGACACCTGTTAGGCAATTGATCGGCGGCGGAGACTGCTTTAACCGATCGGTACGACTGAAGAGATTCCTGTTTAATGCGGAGCAAAGTGGAGATGACGTCGTCTGTTATCCGAAGGCTAAACAGACTCTCTGCCACACCCCTCTAAGAAAATTGCCACTGAATATGTTGGTACACGACCGCTGTCGAGAGGGTGCGTGCCTGGACAAACATATCCCGAATGTATACAGTTTTATGATCCGAGAGGCTTTGAGACCCGTGGTGATGCAATGGTATGCAGTTGGAAGATGTTGTTCCAAAAAGGCAAATGTCGTCCGGTCCACAGGCCGTGAGATCGTCTTAGACAAGCGGTTAGAGCGATGGTGTTGTTTGATTTTCCGCATATTGATAACGATGTTATAGTCCCGAGGACTAAATGTGATAGAATCAGGACCAAACTGCTTGATTGTATTCCTGTGTGCGTCAATGAGCCAGAGAAAGGCGACGAGCGCACGTTTCTTCGGGGCAATGCTTTTAGCCTGTAGTAGTTGGTTAACCCGTTGTTTAGTGATTTTGGGTTGGTCAGCTGTGATTTACGGATGAGCTTGTACCCACACACTCTTGTAGCCCTGTGTTGTATGACTCCAAGCTTCGTCCTGGATGGTGTGTAAGGCCAATTTCCGTGCTAGATTGTTGAGGGCTGCGCGGAGAAGACTGATTTCCGAAGGGGATGAACACTGCTGCCAACAAGTTAAAAAAATCTCGCATGTGCTCCTGTGTGTGTACGGCTTCCGTCACTCGTCGAGATTGCTTGTACATACGCTAGCCATAGTTTGAGTGCATGGTCATAGTTGTGGATAGTTTCTACTGCACGGCGCCTGGTTCCAAGATAGGTCGGATGCGTTTTGTATGATGTGTGGCCACCACAAGGCCCGTTTCCGAACTGGAACTAAGAGTACTACTCATTGAAGTCGACTGTTGAATTGCGCAATAATCTTTCCTAGCATGGTCTCGGGAGGGGCCAGGAGTTCCAACGACTGGTCCCACTTCTGGTGAAATGGGCTGGCGAACTTGACTTGCGCATGACGTGCGTTGAATATGTAGTAGCTGGAGAGATAATCCACTGTCGACGGGTCTGGTGTTATCTTCCACCTGTTGAAGAAATGAAGAATATTCTGAGATCGAACCGTCCAGTGGTATTCCAGAAGCTTCCCCGTTTTGGAGAGATCGCTTGCTAGGCATGAATCCCAGCATGACTGGCCATAGTACTCGGTGACGATGACAAAACCAGAGAATCGGTTAGCCACAGATGTGGTACGACGCTGACCCCTTCCCTTCCGTGATAAAATTCGAAAGCTAACACGAGTGTCTTTAACTCTAATACCGCTATCGGCCATCTTTGCTCCGTTTTGCTCCAGAGGCCGGCGAACACTGTGGTCCTCCCCTGGTGGTACAGAGTAGCTCCGAAGCCGATTTTGGAGGAGTCTGTGTCATTGTTGCCTGATGCTCCGGGAGCTAAATTGTCTGGAGTGAAAATTTCGATGAGCAGATTCTATTACGAGGTCATGTATCAGCCACCAATGGGAATCATATATAATAGTACGAGCCGCCAATGAGAATCATCTATAAGTATCCGAGCATCCAATTATGAGCAGTACAATATGTCACTGTACTTGGAATGTACCGATAGTTGCGTAAATTTATTTGGAGCCTGAGCCTTGAATATTGGGCTAATAGAGTAGCCAATTTGAGCCAAGTTTCCAGGGAACGGAGTTTACATAGTTTCATAGCGATCAACACGCCCCCCTAAAATCGTAAGGTACATTCTGTAGAAAATCAAATTTGATGAATTTGATTTAAGTATATAATGTCGCATTCTATTATTCATATTTTAAATTGTGTAATAATGCATCATGATATTGGTTATGAGATAGTATGTTGAAAATATGGAGTATGAATCGCAAATATAATGACATGTTGTTGCTCTGTAGCTTGAAACATGTGACCTTTGTGGTTTTATGGCTGCTCTAAAATTCAAATATTTGCTCTATCACAATTTTCAAAATGTGTGATCGGTAATGTCCAATAATATATTTATAATATTAACATCGAGGGGCTTGGATCCGTGTGTCATCGACAAATAAATAAGAGCGGAGGAGCTTGGGCCGAAATTGTGCTAGCGTGACAGCTAAGGAATCCATGTAGATAATAAAGAGCTGGGGGCCGACGATTGAGCCTTGTAGGATGCCATTCGTTCTATGGAATAGAGACGAGAGCGTGCCGCGGTATGTCACTCGGGTAGGGACCCTCCCAAACAGCGCGCGGAGGCAGTTGATCCAGTTTTCGGGCATTCCAGCGTGACGCAGAAGTACCCATAGGCGTGGGAGAGGGACCTTGTCGTATGCCTTGGTTATGTCCAGACAGACGTCGTTCCACTCCTCTTCTGACTGTGTCTCAGATTCCATGGCGGCAAGTGCTTGGGTATGACAGGAGTACCGTGATTTGAAGCCAGCTTGGGTAGCATGGGTAGCAGAGCCGGGGTGGCTCGTAATCAGATTAAGAAAGCACTTTTCAAAGATGCGTCTGACTATTTGCGTAAGCGTGATGTGGCGGAAGTCGGCGGGGGAGGTGATATCTGCATCGGCTTTTTTTGGGTGCGCTGTCAGGAGGCTGCAGTTCATGGCTGCGGGGAAGGTACCCGCCTTCAGTAGCTCAGTGAATGCTTCGACAAGGAGTCTAATCAGTGGCTATTGGCGTCGGGGCGTCCTAATGTCCGGCGTTCGGTAGAGCGCTCCACTGCGGCCTTCAGGAAGAGGATGTGGATCCCGTCGGGGCCAGGTCCCTTATTGGAATAGCGTAGTATTGCCTCCATTACATCGTCGGGGCGTATGGTGGAAGTGACATCAGGAGAGGGTTCGGTATCCGGTGGAACCACGTACGGGTTTGTAGAGTTGAATAGGGCCTCAAAGTAGCCAGCGAGGGTAGCGCCTGTGTCATCGGTACCCGGTATGCAGGGTTGGCGCGGAGACCATCGTTGGTACGCAATATCTTTGAACATTTGAGCATTGCTTTGGGCGGTCAGACGTGGGCGGAACGAGTGGTTTGGCAGCCGCTGAACTCAAGGTCTGTTTAAGTCATAATAGAACCCTCCAAAGATTTGTGGGTTAGTGGCATAGCGCCAGATGCGGTCTAGGATTTGTAGCAGCCCTTCCGCTGGTCCATGTAAAGTGAGATACGACCGTAGTAGGTTCTGATGTGCCCGGATTTCGTCTTGGAATAGTCGCGCGCGGGATTTGTTGCGTAGGTGATACAGCCGATGGCGATATCGGTTATTTCCATGGGAGGGGAGGCGGTGGTCCGGAGGCGGCGGCATTGCTGGCATTTGTTGGGGCCGATGGATTTAATTCGTGGGAAGTATCTGGAGATCGAGTCCAAAGGTGTGGTCACCACAGATACCGTAGTCCGTCAGCTTATAAGTTTGGAGGGAGGCGGGGGTGGTAGGTCGAAGATACGCATGTTCAGTACCAGTTGAGCCGCCAGCATAGAGGTAGTCCAAGTGCCACGTATTACGCAGAGTAGTTTCAATCGTTTTCATACGTATTCCGTGATTTGTAGATGCGTGGCCATACTTCCGGGCTTTGAAGTTGAAATCTCCTCACACGACATCTGGTTGGAAACCGCCAATCTCGGGGGGATTTATGTATCGCCTGACGTCTTCTTCAGTAAGCGATTTGAATACATATAGTATCACGTTTCTGTGAAATATCCAAGATGTTATTCATAAACAGAATTAACATGCTCATGTTAGTTGACGAATGAGTGATAGTGTGTCGTTGACACATGTCATTTGATTTAAGAATTATATTGTCGGATCGATAGCCGGTTGTCACAAAAGTAAAAACCTGTAATACGCCATTAGGCTCTGGTTTGATAGTAGGCATGATTGATTTGCTATTGGCAGGTATGAATATTATTCGTTTATCTACTAACGTTGATCCGCAGAAGTATCTATGGCCTGGTTGGAAAAGATAGAGGTATCGCAGTAGACCACGAGCCTGCCCCAGTAAATGGTGCACTTTTGGCAATCGACTAGTTTGTTCTAGAAAAGATTTGAAGAGGGTGCGAACATGTTTGGATATGAGCTCTATCAACGCTCCTATAACAATTACAATTTCCACTTATGTTGCACTTACTAAGAAATACAACGAGTTACTAAGATGAATAGAAAAAGCCACGATTTTCTCCACTATTGATCTAAAGCAAGGCTATCACCAAATCTCATAGTAAGTACTTCACGTTTACTTGGGATGAGCAACTGTACTCATTTACAGGAACTCCGTTTGGTCTACATATGTTAACATCGTTCGTCCAAAAAAACATGCAAGACATGTTTCGAGATTTGGCCAACGTATAGGTGTATATACATGACATAAGGTAGAAGTAGAACACGACAGAGTTGTAAGTGGTCTTGGCAGGACTGAACAAATACCACTTCAAGATCACCAGCAAAAATGTCACTTCGGAGTTAACGAAATATAGCTTCTGGGATACCGTGTATATGGTGATGGGAGCATGGTTGATCACGAAAAGGCACAGGACTTGTTGTATTGGAGAACACCTACCACTGGAAAGGATGCAAACAGCATGTGCGGCTTCGGCAACTTCCTGTTATATGGAGTTCCCCACCTAGCAAGCTACCTATAATACGCATTTTCGACATTTAAGATGCCACAAAGTCAAATTAGGAGCTTTATCCTGTGATGATAATTTAAGCAGCTCACAACGTTGGTTCAACAAGCACCGGTAGTTCAGCCACCAAGAGACGGAGTACAATTCATGGTAGCAACAAACGCATCCGATTTTTTCAGTTCTTGCTTACGAGAGTTATTTTCGTTCTTAATGTTAAATTCGTCATACATTTATTGTGATGTGCACACGTACACAGTGAGAAGAATCGATAAAAGTAAAAGCAATGTAGGTTTTTAAATTTTCTATCTGGATGCTGGATGGTTATCGTTCTCGGATATGTAAATGCCTGATAGACAGTGCCCAGGTGTATTTTAGTGGATAATATGAACATGTACAGAGTTATAACATACTCGTGATCGCTTTGCAATCGAGTTGATTCGAATAAAAAATGGAAGCTGTAAAGGAAGGGATTTGGTTGATAACGACAGCGTGCTGTAAAATAGACCTTTTGTCAAAGAAAGTGAGAAAATTCAATTCGGTAAAAAGTATCCCACATGCAAACTTAAAATGCACATATACGATGTATATGTAGATTGGTGGAGGATGAACAATCGATATCACATTTGATACGAAAGATAAAAATGTTGGAATGATAAATTCGATACAAAAATATATGCAATGTTTTGTTCAGGTGATCGATAAACTCAGGTGATCAAATACAGAAATATTCATATTTGCACTATTCTAACGATGGTCTGAATGAAACGCAGGCAATTTAAAACCATTATTTGGCTTGTAAAATATCTTTACAAAATTCAGAGCCTAATGAAATACAATGAATAGGTATGTTCGATTGATCAGTATGAGTGTAGACGAGCAGTATCAATGTGACTGGTAGTTTCATGGAGGGACGCACGCTTCCTTCAAATTCACATGAGACAATTCTTGTTGAACTACTTGTGTATGCCTGCTATATTTCCTTGTTTTGCAACTGCATAAAACCCTTGTGCATGGTGGGACCATAAACCTCTCATTAGAGGTGCCGGCTATAAAAGGTACAAAAAGTTCAACGAAGTAAATTCAATATATATCCTGAATACACAGGTAATGCAACATTTTTCACCGCAGGATCAGACGAAAAGAATCAACCTTTATCATTACTACCACAAAGCTACGGAATCATAGATATATTAACATCAATATCGAGTGAAGCGATCCGTTGGGGGTGATAAAAAGAGTGCCTTAGTATTGAATACGACAACCCATGTATTCTTTTTCGACTACTTATCCCGGCATGAGATAGATAATTTTGCAATAGAAATTTATATATATATATATATATATATATATATATATATATATATATACAACACTTTATGACACTAGTGATGTGGTTTGATTTTGTGGCGCTGTCCTGGCTCCTCCGACAACGCGACGGCAAAGTTCAATATCAAAGCGATAAGGAATACCAGGGACACCAAGATGGGACCAAGATATGCCTGTAATGAAATAGATGGACAGTTTCAATGAGAAATTCGAGAATGGTATTAGTAATGAGCTAACAGATGATCGTTCATCATATTGCCCGCACGAGCTCCGACCCCACATACAATCAACATGAAAAACAATCCTGCAAGGTTCGTTTCGTGCATGCCTGTATTAGACATAGAGTATAAGCAGAACTTCATACTAAATCGCACGGCAAAATGAAAGAAAAAACGACACTATCTAGTTCTAACACACCAGAACAGCACACACAGTTGTTCAAGTAAAAATTCAACTACATTAATGCAGATCAAGTATCGCGCCGATTACAAACTATATCAAGTAAGCTTGTATACACAATCGAAATTTACTGCGCGTAAGCGAACACGAATACAGTACAAAAAAAAGGGTCTTCTTGATGAACATATAGCCGCTCAGGGTTCAACTTTCAGCAGAGCTATGTGTCCAGAGATCGTATTTCCGTAAGTTTAAATGTGCGTACACATATCCATACCTGGTACGGACCCGGCGATCTAATACTTAACTTGCCAGACCTGAATTGGTACAGCCATAAACCGTATACCAAGCATGTCATGGCACTGGGCACCTGAACGAACAATGTAAGCCATATAGTTAAATGCTGTGAGTATAGAAGTACGCGAGGATTCAATACAACAGACACACTCGGTATGAGCAGGCAGGTCTGTGAGAAAAATCGATAGCATACACAACAACACTCATCGTATTCCTCGGTAACGAAAAAAAACAAAAAAACTCAAGTATGTGATATAGCACGCGATTCTTGCATAGTTACTGTTAGCAAATTACGATGACGCATACACCCCATTCGCTGTATACGATATGACAGAGAGAAAGCCATGGGAATGTCTTTGACAACCCGTGCGCCATTAAATTCGCTCGTGCAACACTCACAGCGGCGAGGTTTACGTTCACGTATGCATCGTTACATGCTCATAGCGTAGCAAGGAAAAAAAAAGACAGTTTTGATTTTCATATGCTATGTCGATGATCTCACTAACCGAAAAGAATACTCAGTGATAAAAAATAAAACACAAGACCAGCTTATTAAGGTGATTGATATCTGTTTCACTGCTTCAGAACGATCCAGAAAACGTGCGCTCATCTACAATTGTGCTCATACGAAGACTTACCAGCATGGCACCGGCAATACGGGCCCATCTATAGGCCTTGTCGTCCGGGGACAAATGCATCATGGCCAGACCTGTAATGATTTATGTTCAAACTGCAATCAATGTTCTGCACTAGCCTCCGCACATAACCGGCACAGGAAGTAATACAAAGAGTGTATCTAAGTGGTGCATGTACGTATTATGTGTCATTTTAGTCAGACAGACTATCAGGCCTACAAACAAGAATGCACACAAAAACTATAGTACTGCAGGGAATGAACGACTCTAAAAAATCCCTCGAAGAGCTCAAGTGATTAATATTGGCATGCTCGTGTTTACCATATACCAAGTCGGATAACACATCCTCGTCATAAAAATACCATTTATAATATAGGCCATTAAAGCGATAGACAGTTTTTCGTGCTTGTGCCATGTACAAAAGGTCTGTGTAAAGTCTGGGGTACGCTTTCTACCTTTGCTGAAGGGGTTTAAGTCTAGAGGCTGGTGAAAATGACACATCAGCTCAACACAAATTTCCGGGCATATGTCTCTGCATTGCCATATATGCAAGTTCTGTGCAAGACATGAGGAACGCCTTTCGCCTATGTCGGTGAAGTGCAGTGTATACATGTTGGTTCAGGTCAACAAATCGGTTCAAATATAGCCTGATCATATATCTCTGATATATATATATATACAATATTTACATACATACATAAAGAATATATATATATATATATATGTATATATATAACATAGGAATATTAAAAATGTAGAAGTAGTATACACTTGTAACTACGAATATAACTATAACTATTAAAACCTATACATTATATATATATATATATATATATATTTATATAATATATATATACATATATATATATACACATACGTGCACACACACGGACACACACGAACACACACACACGTATACACACACACACACACATATATATATTCGTATATACATATACACATATATACATGTATTTATATTTGTATGTGTACATAAATATACGAACAGACAAACACACATGTACACACACGTATACGTGTACACACACACACACACACACACACACACACACACACACACATATATATATATATATATATATAGTATATATATATATACACACACACACACACACAC
>NW_014040343.1:5810-8331 GCF_001186125.1 Sphaeroforma arctica JP610 | reverse complement strand
CACACACACACACACACACACATATATATATATATATATTAATATATATATATATATACATAAATACATGTGCACTTACGTATACACATACATACACACACACACATACACATACATACATACATATACGTATTTATATGTAGCAGAATTTAAGCTACCTACCTGACGCAGATATAAGCACGGCGGTATGGACCCATGATAAAAAGGTTCGCTCATTGGCGAAGAACACTTTGGGCTCAATCCTCGCAGGCATTCTGTTTGCTTTAGCTGAGTGTACGAGTGTATATTATACAATATTGATCCCCTGGAGGCTTGTTGTCCTAAAGTAAACTGGTAATTCGTAAATGTCTGTGTATTGCTAAAGAGTTTACATGGGATTGTGCGTGTCGTGTATACTGCAATGTCAAATATGTGTGGTGTATCACACTTACGCCTGTAGATCCTGTTGTGTTCTATGGTCTATTAGATATCTGCAGTTTGTGCTATATGGAGAGACTGAAGACTGTATGTGAGATACCGAGCAGTCGAGCACTCTGTCAGAAATCAATGACAATATTACGTGCGTGTGGAACTGTGGATGGTCACGGATACATTCATACACTCTCGAGTGACGAATCTCGAAGTCTCGAATTCACGATATCACAACAAGAAGTTATTGCTTTTTTAGGCGGTTCAGCCTTCAATCGTACCCGGGGAGATACAGTGATACAGTGTAAATAAATGCATTTTACACCCTCTAAAATTATATTGTCAAATAGACACGTCATGACTCATGAGTCACAAGGAAAACGTACATTCCAAGTTTCCTACCTAAAAAAACGTTTATACGAGTCAAAACTCAAAAAACGGAAAGATATTGTTCTATTTAATGGATATTACGTACACTCTCTATAGAATTCATATGATCATTTAGACCTCAAGACTCTGAGAATTCACCCATATATGACAGTAGTAGGGCCACCACTATATAAACGCTGAATTTTTTATTATTAATGTTTTTTGCTCTGATTTTAATCATGAATGCCTTTTTTATTGTTGTTTTTGTCTTTTTATTGGTATTGTTTTCAAAAAAAACAATACAAAAAGACAAAACGAAATATATAAAATAAAAAACAAAAACAAAAGTAAAACGTATTTATCGAGATTTATAGGACTTCACTACACAGAGCATTTGTACTATGTAGAATAAAAATAAACGTTTACGAAAACTTTAAATACTGTCCTCCTTTACAAACCTATTTAAAAAAAGTAATCGAGAAAAGTGTATGTGTTCGACTGTTTGTGTGTAACGTCAAACGTGTGTGCCAGAGTATGGAGGCGTGGAGACTGCTGGAGAGAGCCCGTTGTGGTCTTGTGGTGTGCTATCCGTGGTGCGTGGGTGTGGGTCGTGGGGCCGTGTCGCCGTGAGCTGGTCACTACTTACGAAGTTACGAGTCACTGGGGGCATGATTTTCACATTTGTCAGCAATGATTCAATGAGTATTCTGATTGCCGCTGCGTTGTGCAACAATAGCTTTTCATTGGATGCTATTATCAAAGGTTGTGGAAAAAAACTGCCGGATATGGTTCCTATAAAGGACGTTTTGAAAGAAAGGGCTGAAAGGCACGAGTATGGCCCGAAGAGGTTATTACTTATTAGAGTAGTTTAGACCTTCAGTCTTCACTCTTCAGGCTTCAGGCTTCAGTCTAGAGTTCGGACTTCAGAAGTTCAGAGTTCAGAGTTCAGACGGTCAAAGTGAGATTAACGACAAATCGACAATACAATTTTACTTAATAAATATTAAAAATACATCCTCTAGAAAAAATATATCATTTATTGGATAAAGATTATGTATTTTCATTCTGACAGTATTTTAGATGATATTTTTAGATGGGCTTTTTTTGTGTGAAAACTCTGGGTCTGGGACAGTGGAGTATGGACAAATGCACACTTGTTGTCGCAGTTTATATAGCACAATAACTGAATAACAAAATAATATAAATATTGAAATATCAAGGTCTCAAGCAACTTTGCGCACACCAGTAGTCATATATACATATATACTATATACATATATCTATATATCTATGTGTATGCATATATACATACATATTGATTAACAATTGGAACATCTGACGCACGTTAATTTTTCACTATGAAGTTCGGCAAGCATCTCCAGGAGGAGATGGCCCCAGACTGGAGGTTCAACTTTATCGATTACACTGGGCTAAAGAAGTTCCTAAAAATGAACGTTGCAAATACTAGCTGGGATGAGAGTTTGGAAACTAAGTTTGTTCATATGCTTGAAGAAGAGCTTAAGAAGGTACAAAGTTATAAGATGTTATACACAAAAATTCTTTAGAGACTCAGCTTGTATAACAGTGTTGAATATTGTAGTTTTTGAGGAGACGTATCTATAGGAAATTGTCAAGTGAGATGCTCTTGTTTCATTTCTATGCTGGTTGCCTTCTGAGAAACTAATCGATAGTCTTGAAAATTGTAGATTACGAATGAATTTCTTCATTACGTGATTACGTGATT
>NW_014040343.1:0-3282 GCF_001186125.1 Sphaeroforma arctica JP610 | reverse complement strand
GTATATATGTGTATATGTATATATAAAAAATGTATTATATGTATACGCATGTGTATATGTAAATATATGCTATTTATATGTATATGCATACGTATATATGTGTAATTTATATTTATTTTTAATTATATTAATTAGGGTAGATATATGTACCGTGTATATCTGATTTGGCTGAATTAGTTGCTTTGCTTCATAGATATGTGTTTGTGTTCCAGCCGATGTACTCTGAACACACCTTACATATTATTGCACTCTCATACACCCACATGAACGCTACACAACGCTACAACCACATCGTGCATGTATCGGTTCACATCTATGTATATGTGACCGTACTATTGACATTTCAGGTGTAGAGTTTATGTTTATTTTAGTGTCTGTCCTGGTGTGCGATAAGTGAATGTTATTGCATCTCTCACATTGGTGTGTACTACATTTGGTACGGACTCTATTCCACACTCTGGCAGAATTGTTAACCGGGTTGCGATTGACCTGTCAGTCATAATCCAAGGAAATGTCCGATGTACTCGACCTCGGTTCTAAAAAGCTCTGAAAGTATTCTTATGCAAGTTTCATTACAAACACAAACGAGACCTCCGTTAGTTGAGTTAGAATTCATTATAGTATTCTCCATTGTTTTAATTGGCACGTCAATAGATGAGTGATTGTCTACGCGGGATAGGATATTGTTTTTAACCCCACTCTCGCAGCCAACATTTTAAGCGTGTTTGACCCGCCCGCTATCGCATTTTATTGTGTTCTATTTTAAAAATAAATAGCTTATTAGTTGGCCTATTAATACGCACTAATTTGTGCATCCCATTTTGAATTCTCGCAGCCATCGTTCCTGGCGCGATTGACCCGCCAGCCGTTCTACAAAGAAACATTCGATACGCTCATACTTAAACTGAGTACCATGTACGAGAAGCTCAAGCCAGCGGACCGAGAAGGGGTGTGTAGCATTGTAGCCTATTTTGTGTAGTTTATGTCTATGTGTTCTATTCCGAGCAATATTCGTTGTACTTGTACACTCAAAGCAAGTAATAGGCATGAGAAGTGGTGTGTAGCATTGTAGCCTATTTTGTGTAGTTTATGTTTATGTATTCTACACCGAGCAATATTCATTGTACGGATACACTCAAAGTAAGTAATATGCATGAGAAGTGGCGTGTAGCATTGTAGCCTATTTAGTCTAGTATATTCTATATATTCTATATCGGGCCACATGCATTGTTCTCCTATGAATGAGAGGCACAAGCCAGCTGACTGTCCAGAAAGAGTTAGAGAGAGACTGCGTATACGGAGTGGCTGAGGTATCTCAGCGGCTGCCACATTGTCCATAGTTGTAGTTGGAAAGTGGATTGTGTTTAATGGTCTGCCGTGAGGTGTATGCACTGTTAGGCGCATTCTTCTTCTCAAAGACTGTGTGTGCTCTTAATTGAGTGAGTGTGCTCTTAAAAGATTACGTGTGCTCTTGATTGAGTGTGTGTGCTCTTGATTGAGCGTGGGCAGGGGTTGGGACTTTGCGCCCAGTTCAATCATATTCTACTTCATTTAACGTCTATAACCAATATATCCGTCCTATCAGGATAGATCATTCAAAGGTGTGTGGTACATCTAAAACGTACTAACTTCGCACTCACTGCGATGATAATTAATCCCTGTGTCATATAGGTGGTTGGCAATGTCAACCACAGCGCGTTCGTTCGCAAGACCACCAAGTACTGGGTGCACGCGGACAACATTACGGACGTCAAGTGCATTATACTGCAGCACTTGCCCGTGCTTGTCTTCAAGACCGACCCCCGCTTCGAGAAGGGTAGGTTTAGTGTACACGTATATAGGTCTACATGTAAGGGTGGGTTTAATGTACACACATACGGGTCTACATGTAGCAGTTGATATCGTTGATATCCATGCCCTGTTCTGTAACGTCATTTCGGTAACTATAATAGTTGTATATTACCACAATATTCAGGCCTACATAACCGTGCACACATTTATACGGACGTTATATATACCATAAATGCAACACTTTCCCGTGCTCGTCTTTAAGACCCTCCCGTTTCGAGAAAGGGGTGTTGGGCGTACCCGAGCATGACGTGTTTGGTGTATTCGGGCGTGTGTACTTGTTCAGCCGATACATACGCTTTGTTGTGTACAGTATCACAGGAGAAACGTATATTTACACCTGCACATGGGTTTGCAATCTCGCTCTCACCTGACACGACTGTCACATCCATCTACTATGACAACAACAAACAGAAACTGCGCCACGTACGCATAGATCAGTATATCACCTCATCAGACTATATGTTTATAAACATTCAGATCAATATGCAACCTTAAATATAACCTCACAAGATCATTTGTATTAACATTCAGTTCAATAAGGAATCCTACAAATATCTCATAAGACTATGTATATTAAATTGTAAGTCAATAAGCTATCCAACAAGACTATCTATACTGCATACCTTCGTATGATATCATAACGTTTCTTTCGCGCACATGTACTGATGTATTGGTACATCGGCAAAAACTTTCTGATTACGACGCGGTCATTTCATCCGTCACCATGGCAACGATGCACAGCCACTGCACCAAGAAGGCATAGAACAGTATACCACCCTACAAGACTACCAATAGTGGACCAAGCGTGTGCGGCGTATTATACCATTCTGCGGGTTGAACAAGTATTGTTGTGCACACCTTCATTCTAATATACGTGCGCTTGCTTAATTCCCTCCCCACACCAGGTTACGATGCAGCTATCACATCCATCTACTATGACAACGACCAACAGGAACTCTACCAAGAGCGCATTGAGAAGACGCAGCACGCACTCGCGGTGAGGCTGCGGTGGTATGGCACCCATCCTAATGAGGTAAGCACAGGTCTCTGGTAGGTCTATGGTCCTAGGTGTCAAGGACAGGACTCCGATAGGTTCATGGTCCTAAGTGTCAAGTAACTTCAACACTGTTTGATATTTTCGCATCCTTGCTAAACGATGTAGAATTAGGAAACGCAGAACGGGGTGGACGCATTTAAGGGATACTGAAGCCATTTTCTTTTCCTATTTTGATGTCTTGTCTCGGGTGTAGGTATTCGTGGAGCGCAAAACTCATCATGAAGACTGGACGGGCGAGAAGAGCGTCAAGGAGCGATTTATGTTGAAGGCGAAGTATGTCAACGACTATCTCAAGGGCGACTACGACTTCGATGCCAGAGAGGAGCAGATGCGCAACGCTGGCAAGTCTGACAAGGTATATGCAGCACCCAATA
>NW_014040344.1:103662-112581 GCF_001186125.1 Sphaeroforma arctica JP610 | reverse complement strand
ATATATATATTACAAATAACATACATACCACCGGAAATGAAGATCTGTGTAAGCGGCAGTGCGAAGAATCTCAGCCACGAGTCTAGTCGAAGCCAATTGAAAGGTAAAAATATGAGAGTTGTATAGACTTGACGTCTGCAAAATATACAAATTTGCGAGCTAACTCGCGTAAGATGTCTTGTTCTTGATATGTGTTGACATTCAGTTGTTGGTTGAGTTCTATGTAGAGGGGGATAAATAATAAATATATTGGAATACGCGTAAATGCATATTATGTACTTTATTTTATTTACGTCCCTTTTGTTTTCGAGATATTGAAATATATAACCACAGCTTTTCCGTATCGCAACGATGGCTTTTACCGCCGCCCACATATTGTAGGCTATTATTTGTAGCATATGTATTTATTTATTTATTTTCGATGTTTCAAATATTGTTTCTATTTTATTTATTTTCTATAAAATAGTACAGTAAATAGGAGTGGTGAACAAAACAAATTGGCTTTAAAAGATGGGAGATTTTAACTATAAAGGTTGACCCAGAGGTACCTTTAAAAATCAATCTCATTCGTAGCCAGAGAGCTCAAATCCTTCGTATTGGCGAGTAAAAAACGTACGCTTAATCTCATCCCACTATTGGTGTAAAAGTTATGAAGTATTTCATCTCGAACCAGGACTGGGTCAATCTAGCCATACGTCAGCATTGTACAAGTCCATCCATACCTAAAGAAATACACGTCCAGACTCGCTATACGCGCACATATACCCCGCCATAGACCATTAAAGAGGCATGCTATATTGCCAGAAGGGTCTGTTAGGTATGGATGGACTTGTATAACGCTTACGTGTGGCTAGATTGACCCAGTTCTGGTACAAAATGAAATACTTAACAACTTTTGAACCAATAGTCCGATCGAGACGAGATTAAGCGTACGTTTATTACTTGTCAATATGAAGAATTTAAGTTGTCCATCTGTCAATGAGATTGATTTTTTAAGGTACCTCTGGGTCAACCTCTATGGTAATATTCTCCCATCTCCTAAAGCCATTTTTCTGGTTTACGGCTCCTATATTTTCATAGCCTTCTAGATTATACAATATTAATATTTACCGTCTAATTTTAGTAGGCTACGTTGTTTTTTTATAAGAAACAAATAGAAAACAAAATAGTACTCAGTTGTCAGTTGTCCTTGAAACTGAAGCCATTGCCATTTTTGATTAAAAACAAATAACCAATGCTCTCGAGAACTCGAGACTCGGAGTCTCGGTCTCTCGGACGGGTAAACTCGTAATAAACAACATTCAGGATTACGACAAAATCTAGTTTCGGTCTCATCATGCATGTACATACATATATTATTATGATACATATATTTTAGAGAGAGAGTATAAATATATGTGTATTTTGTTTTTAAAAAAATGTTTATATAATAGGTTATAAATAGACTGTAGTCAACTCATACTATAGTTGTTGTTTTTTTTCTAAATTAACAATTTTTATAAATAAAACAAACCCATAGGCAGATGGAGGTTCAGGCGGTGCAGCCGTTCAGGGGGCAGAGCCTTTAGAGCTTCGCCTTCCAAAAGTTCAGAGGGCTACATCAGTGTATCTTGCGTCGTCATTTGTCATCACCCAAATTAACCCACGAGACTCCGGAGGTTTTTATTATATGTAGTCTACTACACAGTACATATCCATCCAAACTTATTGAGCATAAATACATTATCATGGTGTTGGAAAGCACCTTCGATGCATGTTGGCCGAGCGAACTTGACCCGGCGGAAGAGATTTTTGGTAAGCGAATTGAAATATACAGACCCAGGAGAAGATTAAGCAAAGGAATAGCTTTTTAATCGCGACTACTAGTACACAATGATTGTATCAGTTTTAGGATAAATTTACAAGTACACTATGCATGCGTTGAAGCGCGCCATGTTTTAAAAGTACTTAAACAAATATACGAGTATATGACTTATTGTCAGATTACTTAAACCACAATCGTTGGATTTTATAATTTGTCAGGTGGTATGAGTATATATATATATATATAATGTAAATATATATATCTATATCTTTATTCAAATCCATGTATATATATATATTTATATATATATATATTTATATATATATATTGTTACATATGCTTATACACAAACACTTACAAGCATTTAATATATATATATACATATGTATCTATATCTATATATATATCGTATATATATATATATGTGTGTGTGTGTATGTATATGTATATAAATATACTTACCTGTTGATATAAATATATATATGTATGTATATTATTTTCAAAAAGATTCATGTACATTTATATATACGCACATACATATTTATTTAGAAATTTATTTATATATGTGTATATATATAAATATGTATATATGTTTATGTACTTTCATGTATATATGTGTGTGTGTTATGTGTCTATATATATGTGTGTGTGTTTGTTGGTGTGTAAGTGTTCGTGTTCATTTTTATATATATATATATTTATATGTATGTATATATATTGAAATGTATGTGTGTGTTTGTTGAAATGTATGTATTCATTGACAATATAAATACACGCACTCTATATATATGTATGTATACGTATACATATGCACATGTATCTATTTCTGTTTGTATAGACATGAATGTATAGGTGTGTTCTTATCTATATGCTTGAGGCCAGCGAGGAATACGTATTTTATATTGCGGACGCATTGTCGTATGCTTGTATTCTTTTCGGGTTAATGTCATGTTTATTTCGCACTCGATGGTTGGGGGACATTCCCAAAATATCGATAACCCCCGGCTTGTCAAATTGGCATATGATCTTACAATTATTGCACTGCTGATGTTCTCTCGAAACACTGATTGTTGCCTTCTGCAGACCTCATTAGAGACATTAAGGACCCTGAACATCCGTTTACCCTTGAGCAACTAAATGTAGTCAGTCTGGACCAGATCGAGGTATTAGACGAGATTCGAGGTCGGAGGAGAATCACCATAGAGTTCACCCCTACCGTTCCCAGTTGTTCTTTGGCGACCTTAATAGGTATTAGGTTCGATGTCACATATTGCTTTCGAAACATTACCATAGTGCTCATTTAGCATCCCGTCTTTCCAATATTATATATCTGTATATATTATATATTGAAAATAGTGTTTATGATGACAACGTCTGTATGTTCTGGAACTGCACTCGTGTAGCGATGATAGTAAAGATATTCTATTGATTGTCATTCTGTTTTATGTCGCTGCTGCTATTGCGATTTTTAGAATGTGTTGCTCGATTCAATGTCTACTATCAACGAATGAATCACCCTTCCCGGGGCAGGTGCAACTGTGAATGCTGATGCGAGTTTGTATAGATTAATTGGTCCCCAATAACACTTGCAGTCTCAGATAGACTCGCTCCAGTGTCCACTGTGTGTGTTGTCTCTATGCTGAATTTTTTTTGGGGGGATGTTCGCTCGGTCAGCGCGACCGGTGGGGGGACGGTGGGAATATCTTGCCCTTAAATATACATTTTAACCATTGTACCTACTTCCGTATTCCTATTATGTCAAGTGTTTTTTGTTGCGGATGCTCACAATAGATCGAACGTCATATATTTACATGTGTTGCTCGAAAGCTGGGCGATGTCCTGTTACTCTACATGCACTCACATTGTGATATTTGTTTGTTGCACTTCATCCAGGATTGTGTATAAGAGTGCAGGTGGAACGGTCGTTTGAAAATAGGAACATTCTGGATATCACTGTGCCCCTGGGATCGCATGATACTGCAGAGGAAGGTAATGTATGCTCGACTCAACTCATTGTTCGCGCAGTCTGGCCCCGAATACCATGCACATTGGACACCTCATGATCGTGGCAGCCATACTTGTTTATCTGCTGCGTTTTTATATGTCAAGTCAACCACACCAGGTTTTGTGCTGCTTTCACATCACCCAGCGTCAGGAGTTATAGGGTGCTGCACTCAAGTTCTAAAGTACACATGCACTGTGTGCTTATATCATCGCAATCTCTCGATGGTGTATGTGTTCTGTGAGAAGTTCATACGTAGTAACGCCTATGTCAGTTCTAATACAAAAACTCCCTCCTCATAAACACGCTCTACGAGTGTTATTTCACACACTCATCAATACCGGACGTCTATCTTATTTAATTACATACATGTAAATGTCAAATCGTGTGCACAATTTTGTCATTCACGGGTATACAGACGAGTCGAAAACAAAATCAAAGACACATTTAGATACGAATGGCCACATCAAAGCAATTTAACCTACAACTTCACTCGACTCTGCTCGTATTCCCGTGCACACTTTTGCATTTAAATACACTATACACGGACATACATGTATGTATATATATGCATATGCGATATGAATGTATGTCCGTACTCAGACACATCTACATATGCAGAACCAACTACACACACAAACAACACTCCACCCGTATCCTTAGTAGTATATTGATATACACCCATTAGCTTGTTCACATGTACAGTCTACGCAGCTCTACACATTATTATGCAGAAAGACACGTTGTCTGTATGTACTGATCCCTATTATTTTCATGGTATACAGTGAACAAGCAGATCAACGATAAGGAACGAACAGTTGCCGCCATGGAAAATCCGGATTTAGTAGCCGTTGTGGAGAGGTGTCTTAACCCCGAGCACGACGACGTCTCGGTGTAGCCCAAAGTTAAACACAATTTGCATATCATGCAATCGTCAGCACCTGTGATTTAGTGCTAATCGCTTATGGCATGCAAGGTTGATGACTCACTGGAGAGAGACCTAGGACGCGCGAATTCAGACCTGACAACTCGCATGCGTATGTATGTAGTACGTATATACTTAAATATATATATATATGTATGTGTATGTATGCATATATATATATGCATGTATGTGTATGTATGCATATATATATATATATGCATGTATGTGTATGTATGCATATATATATATATATATATGCATGTATGTGTATGTATGCATATATATATATATATATATATATGCATGCATACATAGCTATATATATATATATATATATATGCACATACGCAACTAAGTGCTTATATATGTGCATTGCGACTGGCCTGTGAGTCAACGCGTCCAAATGCAGACATAACACTTTCCAGGTACCGGTCGCCGCACACTTTTGAACACCTAGACCTGACATCTATCTGCCTTTAGCTCTGCTTGTATGAAATCAGAAGATGTATTTGCCCTAAGCGACGCAGCTACGCTGGGTGTGTGCCGAGGGGAAGCGGAGCGTGCTACTTGTGCCGTGGGGGGATATGTGGGGGAGAGAATATCGTAATGTCAGCGTGAAGCAGTAGTTTCATCGTTGGCGGTCATATACCCGTCAGACACATACATGTGCACCAGTGACCGCACAAACATCGAGCTTATAGCGCGAGCAGCCACAATATACGTGATGGGCACAGATTAGTCAGTTTGCTGCCTATTCAGCGTTGTTCTCAGACAAGGTCCCTGGGGTGATGATTGGGGTTGCGGTGTATATACATACATACATACGGATTTAAATTTCTATGTACACTTTAACTCGACTGATGTAAATGTGATTGAATTTCGGTGCGGGTGAAGTTCTGCCACAGAAACAGTAACCGCACGGAGCTGTGGTCAACCAATACAGTTGCATTCTTGAACTGACACACAAAACAACCTGGATAAGCCAAACCAAGCATTGGCGAATCATACCATTACCGACAGACTGAAAATCTGAACTCATTCACATCACCACAACAACCTCAACACCAGCCACATAGCGAGTGAACGATGCAGCCGTAGTATTGGACCCCTCACCGACCTGGCACAATGATTTTTTTTTAGCCACCACTGAGATGGTGCTATGTGTAATTCTATTTGTAGCTCGACCTGCGAGCTATGTAACGACCTGGCCCACTCTAGTCTGCAAGGCGCAGCGCGAGTGGTAGTTTTGCGATTAGGGCTCCTAATGAGCTCTATGTGTACCCATTGTACCGAACTTACCATCTTACGATTGGTAATCTCGACCGTGTGGGATACGAAATAAATTGTTTTATAAATAATAAGAATAGGTTCTTGGAATATAATTAAGCGTAGAGGCGAACTACCTTAAAATAGGAACAACTATGAAAGATATACATTCTACGTACGTAACTTCAACTAAAAGCTCGCGATTGTTTTAAGCCCTGTGTCCTGGATGCATCTTGTTGTTGATGCAATTTCACAGACGAAGACTGTTGGCAATCGATCTTGCGTATATATAGCCTACTTCCTCTACTTTTGGTACTATACCGGGGACGAGAGACGTTTTGCCATTCGGTTGCCACCTCCGAACTGAATACTTAATGAATCCATACTAAGAAATGGCACAATTACATTCGTTGCCGGCTCCATACTACCCTGGAAGCAATACATCACATATCGTTTTTCGCTTCAGCACACTGAAGCGGTGACCATACTCGTAGTTCATTTTATTAATTAAGCGTATTTATCTTTGGTATATAATATGTTTATATTGACAATATTTATATCTTCTGTTAATGTATTATATATCGTTGGCATATTTTATATTTATATTGACAATATTTATAAATCTTCTGCTAAAATGCTATTTATCGTTAATATGTTATATTCATGTTGATCCATACGTCTTCTGCTAAAATACAATTATCGTTGGGATATTTCAAATTTATACTGACAATGTGCTTAAATACTGTAAATCTCTGGTATATGTTACATTATACTGACGATATGAAAGGGTCTTCTGCTAAAATACTATATATCGTTGGTATATGATATATTTATATTGTCAATTTTATCACGTTTTCTGCTAAAATACTGCAGATGGTTGGTATGTTATTTTTATATTGACGATGTTTAATAGTCCGCTATCATATGTTATTTTTATTTTATATTTACTTTCTGCTGAAATACCATTAATCGCTTGTATATGAAATATTGAATTGACAATAATAATAGACTAAATGTCGTTAGTTTATGTCATGATTATATTATCAATATTGTAATATGTCTTCTGCTATAACACTATCCTTGGTATAAGTGATATTCCTTTTCACAACAATAAGTATTCTACTTATTTTTCCATAATACAATATATCGTCAGTATATGTTATTATCTATATTAGATGAATTATTAGATGAATAATAAGTTGTTTCCATGGCCTTTTGAGGTTGGATACGAGTACAAAGAGCTGAGGTAACGCCATCCCGGACAGACGACACATGAATCTGCAGCGGAAGACATGGCCCTTGATACTGTCAAACGATAATCCGCGTTTATCCAGCCACTCAACAAAGTTTGTCTATGCATAAATATATTGCGGTAGAACACCCGTCATTCTTCATGTGGATGGTGGGTGGTGTTCGTAAATAGCAAAGTCAATGAATTGACATTGAGCTGAACTTGCTGCGACCATGGTCGCCAGTTTCCAAAAGAATCTAAAAGTTTCCTTTATCCGCAGTGCTAGTTGTATGCCAATAATTGCCGTTGCAAGGCATTCTGGGTGGTATGCATATAAGCAATAGAGCAGAATTGATATTAGACCTGAATAGGTAAAATGTGTTGAAGATTGGTCAGTATGTGCACACACATCAAATGTGGTCATTCAAATTAATTGCTGCGTAAACATTGAGCACTCGATAGCATAACGTACATGAACTAACGTGATTGGACTGGAATCCTTTTTGCAACCCGTCTCGTTACAGTTCCGAATGTTTGAAACCTCTGACACGTGTCTAGATTCTGCTAGGGTTTTTAGAACCAGTATATCAAGCAGCTTCGAATCAGATACTGAATGGTTTGAGCAGAGTCGAGTCTTCGTCGAGAGATATCGAGCTCTCGTCGGGCTTGTCAGAACCACCTAATAGGATATCAAGCAGCTTCGAATCAGACAAGCCCGACGAGAGCTCGATATCTCGCGACGAAGGCTCGACTCTGCTCGACCCATTCAGTATCTGATTCGAAGCTGCTTCATATACTATTAAGTGGATCTGGAATTCCTAGTAGAATCTAGACACGGGTCACAGGTTCCGAAGATTCGAAACCATGACTCGAACTTGGGTTCTACAAAGGGTCCCATAAATCACATTAAACTCATTCGTGTGGAGAGTTCTTGATGGCCATATGGAAGTTGTACCTCGAAGGAGTCTATTTGTACGGACTACAAGATATCCTTCAAGGTTCCAGGCGACAGCAATCCTGAATAAGTTGCCCCTTTACACGAAAGCTGTCAAGGCTGTTAGATCGCATAAGGACTTCATCACACATGAATCCAAAGTTTCCGTCACTCTCAACACTCGGGATCTAGTATACAGGTTCAACCTACTTCACGAGAAGTTTCAAGAGACTGCGGACGTTACATGTCTTCGTGCTAGTGTGGGAATGCATCTGCCGGCAAGTCTGCCTACACGCAGCGGAGATTGACAGAACCACCATTAACGCCGTTGTATACAGCGAGGTATAAGCGAGGTAGAAGGAAAGGCACCCTTTGTACAACTCGGACCAAAGAGTTGGAGTGTTGTTGCGTGGAGGGTAAACGTCGTTTAGATTGTAGATATTGCATCATGGTGGAGTATCAGGAAATGGTTCCAAAGACGATAGCGATGTACTTAAAGTAATGAGGGCCACAAAGATTAGATGCGATGGTTTTAAGGCGAGCAACTGAGGCTACAACCAGGTTAGTGCCAATCAGAAATGGATTGAAGATCAGCTTCCTCTAGATCACTACGTCGCAGGCATTCCGGGAAATTTGGCTCGGAGCTCTCTAATCACGAGTCTGGTTACAGGTACGGAACTCGGCGACGTCCAGACATCAATATTTACCGGACATAAGAACCCCGCAACTCTGAATACTAATAGATACATAGTTCCTT
>NW_014040344.1:96739-101301 GCF_001186125.1 Sphaeroforma arctica JP610 | reverse complement strand
ATCTGTTGTTATCGCGGGTACTATTCGAGCAAATTTACTGGGACACCATTTACCTAACTCTTATATGGACCTTCCCTGAGCCCATACATACTTTGTGAAGATCTCGTACACTTTCGTACTGAACGCTGCCTCTGTATCGACTTTTAATCCGAAACTATTGAAGTGATATCTGTTTTAAACCAAACATCACCCAATATATTATTATCAACTATATGCAGCGTGAGCATTGTTCATGTCGGTGAGAGTAGACTATAGAAACTTTAGAATACACCCTTGCAATGTAACCTTTTCAAATGAAATGACAATCATCCAAGTTCGCAAAAGCAATTCGAACCAAACAGACAATATGCAGAAGCAATCGGTCACACGACCAGACAAGGCTGGATGCGGTATCAATACATTATCATTGTAGTCAAGCGATCATGTGGATGTCTGAAGCTTCGGAGAGAAATATTTACAAACAACAGGATTCCATGACTTAAATGCTATTCGAATTCATTGTTTGTTGTGTACGCATGGCTCAAATGCTTTCCTGACAGCTACCAGATGTGACTTGCAATGCCCCTTTATTTAACTAATTATTTCTATTTATGGCACGCAAGATATTGTGCTGGCCCTCAGCATGACATGTCTCTTCATTCAATGTAGTGTCATATCGAATTTTGTGATATCTTGAACCTCGGAGTACTGAATACAAATTACACATGTATACTCGTCATGTTACTTGTATCCTTCGTGCAAATAGGATACTTATGAGCAGGAACGCACATATTTGCTTTCAACTTATATCCAGCAAGTTTGATGCCGGAACTCACCTCTTTGTACATGTAGTACGAGAAAAATCTGAAATTACATTCCCCTTGTACCGGCTGCGTTACTAGTGTTTACATGCCGCTAATAGATATATTCGAATCGAGATAGTCGACAATCTTCCAACACTAAGCACTAGTGGAATATTTGGTAAGATCACATTGAAATCATTCTGATAGCATTCATTATGGCTGGTAATCATCACTATTAATAGGTTGTTTGTCACAATTTCATGGGAATGACCCATTGAAACCCCGTCTCAGTAAGATTTGTAGTTCTGATGCCCTAACGTCGATTTTCATGTTATATTCAGTAGCCCTTAAACCGTTTCATATAAAAATGACATACTATAGTGACGGTTGAAAAGGCTATATTACGAATTATAGCCATCGAGGAACCACATCGACATATGCTTGCAGCGACGGTGAATTTTAATACGTTGAATTTGAATACTTCCGGCGCGAGATCATGTGAAACAAATGCACAGTTATGAGTATTATCGACTGACCTTGTATACATATTCTTGTTGTGGATTCTGAATACATCGATGTGCTATTTAGTGCAATTGTAAACCGTTATAGGAGGCAGAGGCGACTAGTACTTGTGTCTTAAAACAGCTAGTAGCATTGATGCTAGAACACATTGAAAATATTTAGTGTACTCTCTTGGACTCGGGCGTAAATCAAATATATCATTTTAGTATTCATCACAATACTTTAAAAGTTAGAAAGTAAATATCGTTCTATTAATAGAACTAGACCAACTCTTATGTTTGGTATTTTACTGAGGCCTTTTAATGGCCTCGTCCAAATATCTGATATGTAAAATGGAAACTGTATTCATTAATAAAACCATTAAAACCATTTTAGGAAACTTAAGTTCCTCGTGCTATTAAGAGTATATTTAGAAAACTTAAGTTCCTCGTACTATTAAGAGTACGTTTATAATTTACATACTGCTTAAGAGTACGTTTATAACATATAGTCTAATGTGGAGGCTCGGCTTATTGCAACTAGAACGGCACCGGAAATAGTGAGCGGGTGTTGTACCAGTGACCGAATCAGGGGATTCGTTCATCTGTGTCTGTACCCAAGTGATTGAGTACGGCCACATGTCAGCATCATCAAGTAGTGCTCCTCGCATGAACTTCTCCATCTTTCTGTGTCGTACCTCGTTCGCACCTTGTGTCTGAGGCTTGTAAGGTACACCCATCTTATGGCATGATCCCCCAACGAGTAAGAGTGTCGTCATGACATTTCCTGTAAACTCACTACCGTTGTCGGAACATACAATAGCTGGCCAGCCGAAATCTGCGAAGCACTTATATATACACTCAGCCACAGTTTGTGTCGATTTATCTTTCAGCGGACACAATACATTATATCTTGATGCGACATCAAACACGTGACAGACATATTTATCCTTCGTGTGTTCGGACGTGGGTAGCTCAACCAAATCAATGATAACCCGGCTCCACGGCTCGTCCTCTGATACGCTGCGTAAAGGTGCGTACCCGTAGCGCTTGATCCGGTTAACTTCGTAGTTGTTACATTCGTGATACACCTGAGATATATATTGCTTGAGGTTCGGGTGTACGATTCCGTACCTCTTGCAATCTTTCTCAGTTCTAGCCTTATACATGTGCTTAAGAGCATGATTTTGTCTTAACCACTTCAGAATCGCCTCCTGTGATCTACTTGTTACATTGAAATCAGGAGGTGAGGATTCCACCGCATCATCACCTGGACTCGAAGACTCGTCTTGTCCAATCTCGTCTAAAACTTCTACATCGTGAATCCGACTAATGTTTGATCTATCGATTAGTTGAGTCACATGATCATATACATCTCAGGTAAGTCATTCATCAATTGCTTGAGCAATCGAGTTTCTGCTTGGTATGCAGTTTCCCTGTCAGACCATATATTTTTGTAGATGGCTTTCGCTAATGTTGCGCTCCTCTTTGATTCCTTTGAATTTGGCTGTATCTCAGTAACACATACTGCAGGTGCTTGTGTTGTCCCAGTCTCTGATTGAGACTTAGGATTCAAGAGTGGAATCTTGGATTCCTCAACCTTCTGTTCGAAAGTCTCGGATGGTGTCCACTTGGTTGTTCCAACTGGACCTATTCGACATATTATAGTATGTCGCCAAGGCGTCTTTTGAACTGCACAGGTAGCCTGGTAGAGAAAAGTATCTACCTCTCTATCCACATAGATCGGCTCACATTGTATCATTGAGATCAATTGTGGTAGCCATTTATCTGAGTGTCTTAGGGGACAACACAACGTGATGGTAGCATCTTGAATATTTACATAATTAGCAATTGTGGTATTACTAGCCATGGAGGATTTACCCAGGCAATCTCGTGAGACAAGTCTATCTGGAATCCGTCTTCTTCCGGATGTTCCAGTGTCCGGTACCTCGGCAGTTGCGCATTATGATGAGCGGCAAACACATATGTGGTATGTGGTCCATATATGTTGTCAGCGATCTTAAACTACATAGGATTGGCCATCCAATCTGTAGCTAGTAACTCCCTAACCATCTTGTTAAAGTCTTGTACGAAGCGAGACAACATGTCGGGTAAGTGATTGTGAATATTCGGTATGTATGTTATGCCGAAAGAAAATTTTGCGATCGTGTCATGCCACCGACTGACTAACTGTGAGTTAGGTTTCATGTCCTTTAGGTGTTGCAATGACTTCTGATCACATGGCACGTTAAAGTGCGTGCCATATAAATAGTCCTTAAAATGAGTGAGTGCAGTAATAATAGCCAAAAGCTCTTGTTGCATGGTTGGGTAATTGATCTGAGACGAATTCATAGCCCTGCTAAAGAACTCTACATATCTTGGTTTCCCATCAATCATTTAATACAAGACGCCGCCGAGTGCCATGTCGGACTCGTCTGTTGCTACCATGAATGGAATACCATTTTTTGGTGGTTAGACTACTGGTGCCTGCTGAACCACTGTTTTGAGCTCCATAAATGCGTCATCACAGTCTTTGGTCCACAGTGCGCCTAGTTTGCCTTTATGACATCTCAAATGTCCAAAGGGCTTTAAATAGCTTGCCAGGTGTGGTACTCCGTCAGACAAAAAGGTGACGAATCCGCACATGCTGTTGACATCCTTACCTGTGGTAGGAGTTATCGAGTCTAGCAAGTGGTCGACCTTCCCGGGATCGATCATGATTCCATCTTCGGATGCTCGGTAACCCAACAGCTGAATCTCGTTAACACCGAAGTGACATTTCTTACTGTTGACCTTAAAGTTGTGCCTGTTGAGTCTGTCTAGAACCTCTCGCATAACCCTTTCGTGCTCCTCTTTGGTTTTGGTGAATACCACAATGTCATCAATGTATACTTGTACATTGTCCATGTCCCTAAACAAGTCTTGCATAATTGGTTGAAAGAACGCAGGTAACATGTGTAACCCAAAGGGGACACCTTTGGACGAATATTGCTGACCCTCCCATGTAAAGGTATCTTCCGGTGTGGTTTGTAGATCTTCATCTGGTGGTAGCACTGCTTCAGGTCAATAGTGGAGAATATTTTAGCTCCCTCCATGCGCCTGAGTAGTTCGTTTATCCTTGGTGAGTGAAAACTGTGTGTCGGTATCAAAGCGTTAATCGGGCTCATATCCAAACACACCCGAACTTTCTCCAGCGTCCCGTCAGAGTTGAATTGGTCGACGGCTAAAAGCGCTAGGTTGACGGGAGTCGGCTCGTAGTTGACTGCGATCACTCCGTCAT
>NW_014040344.1:70299-80584 GCF_001186125.1 Sphaeroforma arctica JP610 | reverse complement strand
GGTGCTCCCATTGATTAGAGATTCCTAAAGTGTCATTTTCAGGTGTCAGATTGGTGTCGCTCCTATATTATGTACAATTCTAATTTCAGTGGAAAAACCAATCTATATTTAAAAAAGCCACCTAATTGTTCACAGTAGAGTCCCATACTCTACTGAGCACTATCACATGTTCAGAATCTTGAATTTCTCAGTTCTTGTTCATGTACAATTCGTTAAACGTATTCCAGTATTATAAGTATGAACGTTAATACGTTTATAAAATACGTTAACTGTGCAACTACTATTAGGAACCCGCTATTTTTACACCTCAAGCTGATTTGCTTTTCACCTTGCTAGCTAGTTTTGTTAGCTTGAAACAGCGTGTATATTTCTATCTCAGATTCTTTCCTGAGTTGTTCTTAGCTAGCTATTCGAACTGGAAATGCTCAGCTAGCTATTCTAACTGTTTTAGCTATGGGAAGTGTTTCCCTTAGATTTCTCGTGTGCTATATTGTTGCGTGTTTAGTCTGTATTGTCTAGTCGTTCGTTTTTGGGTCCCTGACATTAGTGAATTTTCTTGTTCAAAAATCCCCAACATTGATTAATAAATCACAGTGGCACTTCTCAATTTTTACACCTTGAGATTACACTAATGTTCACCCAACAAGTTATAACACCCGGACACGTGTCCAGCTTACTTCTGGAACACGTTATATTCACCTTAGCTGTTGTGCTGAGGCCTCCTGTAATGTTGTAGAGTTTGTGGTTTCATTAAATTCCTTGTCTTTCTTGAGTTGTCCTCTTTCTTCTGCGGAGTTGGACTCTCAGTTCCTTCTTCTCGTCTGATAATAGTTCTCGTATCAGTTCCAAGGTTTCCACAAGATAGGAGTTCTTCTCTATCCACTTACCAGTATACGATCTTCAGTAAGATAGTATGTATTCTTGTCGACGTATCTAAAGATATTGTAAAAAATGTAGAGTATGGTGAGTAGCTGAAGTTACACGATAAAGGATACAATAGACCTCTTCTCAAGTACGGTTATCTCAGCTAGGAAAAATCCCTAGTCTGAGAGGACCGAACTGAGTCTTTATTTGTATTTTCTAATTCACTAGACACATGATTTTGCTTGAGTGTTTCTCTCACACGCGGAGTCCCGGGTTAGCTTACCGGTTCTATCGCTAATATTTCTGATGACTCTAATATCAGTAATACTACAATCCTAATTCCAAAACTCAATATTTGACGATCCTGGGGTTTGGGATTCGGATTGGCTTTTTGATAATCTGGTCCCTAGATGCTACATAGCGCCTAAATATCAATCACGTCCGGGATCGCGATTTTCAGGGCAATCACATAATTCAGCAAATGGTAGGAATTTACAACGAAGGGTTCCAACAGCCAATATATTACCTTCGCCAATGAACAATATGCAGAAGATGTATTGGCCACAGATTATACCTCAACCATACGGATTCCAGCAGCAGCAGTTTATGGCTCCACAATCAGTGGGTGGCTACCCACAGACCGTCATATCTCAGGTAGTTCTTTCGTTGAATCTTCCAGGCATGTATAGTAATGCACAGCAGCTAAGCATGTTTTAGGGTTTAGGGTTTAGTAAAACAACGCCATGCAACTGAATCATCAACAAGCCATAGAACAACATGAATCTCTCAATCAACAAACTTTCGAACGCCTTTGGATCCAACTACGACTAAAAATAAGTGTAGTTCGAGCACTGTCAATACCACACCAATCACGCATCACAGTTTGCACCACAGATAGACTTATCTTGAAAGATTATATAGCACATACAGACTTATTCAAAGATGTGGAAAACTTTAAACAATTCAGAGTCTACAATCTGCTACCTATAAGTGTGGGTCGTGTGTAGTGCGTATATATCGTTCTCGTTTTTTTCTGAGAGGGTCTTTCTCCTAGAAGCTAATTTGAGAACGTAAGTACATTATTGCAGATGGGCAAAGTTAACTACAGTGATCTGTTTCATTCACACATTAAATCTTTCACTTAGGTCCACTGGGCTATTAAACTAGTGAGTGATGATGGTAGTGATTTCAGGTTGGGCTGTGCTAGCCGTGCCTGAGGTATTCGATCACTAGGATGTGAGTCGCCGTGACGTGTATATCATGGGCGGGCTCGATCTCCGATTAGAGCCTGAGTTGACTAAGTATTTCAAGTATACTAGATGTGCGCGAACGGAGATCTTCTATCGCTCCAGTGTTATCTGAGTGGATACAGACAGTGCGGTCTCGGAACAGTTCTGGGTGGAGCCCTGCAAGGTATACCCAGATATTAATTCCAGTGCTGTGATCGAGTACCGCTCTTCTTGACGTGCTTGTTCACGTAAGAAGTGAGCGCTGGTTAATCCACGAATCGGGGTCACTTTCGGCGGTGGGGACCGCGGGGAAGGTGGTGGTCGACGCTGCGTCGACATAGAATTGGACCTGTAGAAATACGGCCTCCGGTCTGTCTAAAATATCAAGATCAAATGAGATAACACTTTGGTTTTTATTTGTATTTGAAACAGTTTAATACAAGTACTTTATCCAACATATCCAAAGTGTTCTAAATTCACTTCGATGGCTCCAATAGCCTGAGTATTTGGTATGACTCATTTACCTGGACCTATTTGAGACATTAGTAGATATAAGATATTAGTAGATATAGGTGATATTTTAAGTTGGTGTGAGTTTCCATTCCCAAAATTCGGGGATAATTTGAAACAACACTTTGTTCTCGTGTTCGAGTCCCATGAGAAGGACAGCATCCCGATGAATGGGGACAAGACGAAAGGCACTCATGATGTCCACTACTGATAGTGTATATCCCTCTGGGCGATTTATCACATCCACGATGCGTGCGTAGTTAATCTTGTGTATGTCGAGCTGTGCATTGATACCTAGGCCTAAGAGTCATGAGTACGATGGATTATGGCTTGGCGGTATTTAACTGTTCCGTCGGCTTTGTAAACACTATACTCTGCAAGGGAGAGATGTGGTAGTGTGGGAGGTCTCATATGCAATCAGCTTTTGAAAATCCTCCTATTGTGGAACCATTTTTCAGGTCCTCTTGCAATTATGATTTATGGTTCTTATAGAATACATATTGTGCGTGTTCACCATTGTAGCCATCTCGACCCCCTTGAGTCATCATAGTTAACACTGTCTCGGAATTCATATCCGTGTAGAGCTTTATTGAGGGTAGATATGGCACTGTTTGCAAGAACTGATACCCTGGTTGAATGATGAAGATCATACTGTGACCACTAGCTTGGCTGCAACGATATTCGCAAGACGTGTATGAGGCAGGTATTACTCCACAGCTACACGACGAGTCTTGCCTAGATCTGCTATCCCTTCTGGTTACTATTCTTTCAGTATTCGTAGATCATAACTTGATATTTAAGGTAATCAGCAATGCACTTGTACGTCATGCACTCCGCATTATCTAGCGAAGAGGCTGTAAAATGAGCCGTCCAAGTGGCAAACAAGTCTGGAAAAGACTTGAATGTCTCGTTTTCTTCTTTAGATGATAATGTACCATTCTCGCCTTGAGTGAATACGTTTATAAGATTTTGGGCGCCTGCATTTACACGAAGTACCTTTTTTTACACTTTTTTAAGAGGTTGGAACACCTCCAATGAACTTTCTTGCAAGTTGTTTGGTAGATCAGGGCGCACCGATCGGAGTTTGCGGTCGCTTTCAGCACGCATCTTCGGAATGATGTCATTAGCAGCATTATTTGCCATCTGATCGAGCTGAGCTTCCATAAGTTCCATCAAGTTCGCTTGAGTAGACAACATGGCTAGTACTGCTCCTCCCCATCTCTGAACAATGATATTGTGTCCGGCTTGTCGCCAGATTGCTGTGAGTCTATCAGTGGAGGTGTGGTGGAATCGTACGATACTGGCACAGCGGGGTTCGTCCTACTG
Source organism: Sphaeroforma arctica JP610 (assembly GCF_001186125.1). NCBI lineage: Eukaryota > Ichthyosporea > Ichthyophonida > Sphaeroforma > Sphaeroforma arctica. The sequence continues at coordinate 76,655 of NW_014040344.1, read as the reverse complement.
CTCTTTGTCGGTTCTGGTGTAGTTTCGCCTATCACTTCGCGCCGGTCTCCGATCGTTTTTGGTTGGTCTGGGGTGTGTCTGTGCGTGTATTGTCCGTGGATACTGGATCAGACTGTTACCGCATTATCTCCTCTTCCTCTTCTGATGATCTGTAAAACTTAACCATCTCAAGGACAGTGACTGACTAACTGGTCGACCCTGTCGTGTGAGTATACATGTATGTTATTGATTTACCATAATTTGCTATATTTGCGTGAACTACCAAATTCATTAGTACGTTTTAAGTTTTTACCCCTGGGATAAATGACGTTCATCACTGAAACAAGTGATGATCTTTAAAACTTAATCATCTTAAACTATTGTGAACAGTGACTGACTAGCTAGTCGACCCTGTCGTGTGTGTATACTTGTATGTTTTTGATTTACCATATTTGCTATTTTGCGTAAACTACCAACCTACCAAATCCATTAGTATGTTTTAAGTTTTTACTCTGAATTTCACCCCTGGGATAAATGACGTTCATCACTGAAACAAGTGATGATCTTTAAAACTTAATCATCTTAAACTATTGTAAACAGTGACTGACTAGCTAGTCGACCCTGTCGTGTGTGTATACTTGTATGTTTTTGATTTACCATATTTGCTATTTTGCGTAAACTACCAACCTACCAAATCCATTAGTATGTTTTAAGTTTTTACTCTGAATTTCACCCCTGGGATAAATGACATTCATCACTGAAACAATATTAATGTTTTCAGCTAAAATACTATACATCGTTGGTATGTTGTATATTTATATTGACAATCTACTAAAATACTGGATATCGTTGGTATATTTTGTATGGTATATTATAGTTATATTATATTGACAATGTTGGCTGCAAGTTATATTATAGTGACTATTATACGGCATGTTGTAAATTATTTATGTTATATATAGTTATGAAAGTTATATTACGGTGACAATATTGGTAAATGTTTTGCTAAAATACTACGTATCGTCGATATATGTTGTATTTATATTGAAAGTATTAACAAGTCTTATGCTAAAATACTAAATATCGTTGGCATATGTTAGATTTTCATTGACTATATTAATGAGTCTTTTGCTAAAATGCTATATATCGTTGATGTGTTTTGTATTTGTAGGGACAATATTAATAAGTCGTCTGCAAGATAATAGATATCGTTGGTATTATAAGTCCTATTATGTTGACATTGTTGATAAGTCTACTGCAAGATATTATATCATCGTCAGTATATGATAAATTTTTATCCACAATATTGCTAAAAAACCTTTTGCTAAAAAATGGTTTATCGTTAGTATAAATTGTATCTCCGTTAGCATTTTGATAAATTATCGTCATTGGTATATGTTAAATTGTATAGACAATATTAAAACGTGTGCTGCTAAAACCCTATATATCTTTGGTTATATCATATTTAAACAGGCATTATCTGTTAGACTACTATATATCGTTAGCAATCATTTGGTGCATGTTATATTCATGTTGACAACAATAACAAGTCTTTTTCTAAAATACAATATATCGTTGGAATATTCATATTTATATTGAGAATCTACTGATATAATGTACATCTTTGGTATATGATATATTATATTGACAATATTAAGTGCGATCTGTTAAAATACAGATGTATATCGTTGGTGTATGCTATATTTATATTGACAATTTTTCAAAATGTCTGCTAAATATTACATTTCGTTTGCACGTTTAATTATGTTGAAAATATTCAATAGTCTTGTACTGGAATACAATACATCGGTAAATTTAATATTGTCACAATTAAAAATAAGTCATCTGGTGAAACGCTTCATATCGTCTTCTGCTAAAATACTATATATCGTTCGTATATCTGTTACATATGTACTGATAATATTTTATAATAAGTCGTGTATTGAAATAAAATATGCCGTTGGTTTATGATACATTTGAATTGACAATAACAACATTTCCGTTGAACTACTATATTTGGTTGTTTAATATTGTGTTTATATTGGCAATATTTTAATATATGTTTTCTGCTGAAACATTATCCTTGGTATATGCGATATTCCTTGTCACAATAACAAGTATCCGGCCAAAATACTGTATATATATAGATATATGTATATATATATATATATATACACACACACACACACACACACACTTGTACCCCCCAAGCTTGCTCGCTACAGCAGACCCGAGTAGCCATACCAGTGTAGAGTGCATATATCACACTCTCTGTGCATACACGATCTCTGATGTTGCCTTGCACGACTTCTTTGTGCACAGAAAACAAACACGGTAGTCAGCGTGTTGTTCCATGCTATGTTGGCAAAGCCTGCGTTCAAGTGCAGGTGACCATGCCAGGTCGAGTCTTTGCTCGACTCCACACATGCTTTCGTGGAAATTCTAACAAAACCGTGCACTACGGTGAGAGCGATACTATTTGCAATTAGAATATTTGAATCACGCCCCGCCCCGAGCAATCCTCGTGCAACAAGTACGTGGAAAGTACAAACCTTCTGCCACTTGCACGATAGAGTAAGTCTTTGTCCGATCTATGCCTCTCCTATTAAACTTTATCATCCAGGAATCCACTCAATTCATTTGATAGACGAAAAACAGTGTCTTCGGGGGAGTGCACTAAACTACGCTCCCATCAAAGTGTCATCAGCGATGTAGCTTGAAGACCAGCCAACTTCAACCACGCCGCCTACGCTGTCCAGGCAGCTTTTGAAATTGCACCATAATCTGGCATTTCTTCCGTCAAGAGCACCCGGCACCTTCGAAACAGAAGGTACAACATGAAGCAAAGTGCAATCAGGTATGGCATGTCTGGCGCCACTTCCTCGTTCATGGAACGACAGTACCGAAACGCATTCTTCCTAATGTGTGTAAAAAAATCTTCGAGTTCAAACAATACCAGACGCCCGGCTGCACATGTGTGCTTATTTGCATGACCAGGCTTGTTACCTGTGATAGAGTAAGGTTTTCCGCCCTTCTTGCATTCATCGTTGGTTTGGTATACCCAGGATAGTCTCAGATCACACACAGGAGCGTAAGCATATGACGCTACCAATCCACCATGGGGGGCACCATATGGCTTGGCTGTGTATGGTAACAAAATATATATATAAGAAAGGGAGGTAGGATGCATACTTTAGCACACATACAATTCAGGTATGATTACACACGCACAACACGAAGATCTCAGACATTGATTTCGTTGATCAATTCGGTCATTTCGCAAGTACCGGTTTGGAATATCTGGACAGCAAACATGAGGGCAAGACGACATGATGGTGACCTATCTTCTAGACTCTTCCGAAGTCGTGTTTGATAGACGCGCTTCTACGAGATATGACGTCGCTGAGCTCAGAATTGCCATGATAATATACAGCAAACATACTCCACAGAGCTTAAACAATAATATACATATTCAGTGTAAGGGGTGCCCTTTAATCAGCTTCATATCATCGTAGTCCTGGCAACGAAAGTCTGTTGTATACCACCGAACTGTCGTGGTGAGTTGTTCAGCCATAGTTCAGCTCAGGATCAATAGCAAATATAGAGCCTTCTTATTGTAATTGTCTTTTAGTACCTTGCTGACGCGCAATATGCCTGAACTCGTAGAGATCAGTTTTCGTTAAGCCTCGTTGGATAAATCGCGACCTTCTGTACAGTTGGTAGAGCGTGGCGTAAAATGCATCGCCGAATCTCGGTTTCGCGTGGTACATGAAAAGGGGGGCCACCTGATGTGCAGTGGGTAGGAATGGAGCTAGTGAGGCAAATCGTCGGATTGTAATTTTAGCGGAGAATGGGACAAACACAATACCCGATAATACAACTAGCCTCTACGGAGATGAAAGAGGAAAAAAATGTGATCAGGCACACTAGATTAATCTCTACTTAGAGACTGTTCAAATACCATACTCACCAAATACACTTTCATCAACAAATGTGCTCTTCTGATCATTATACGTAAAACACTTGAGTCCAGATAGAAGGTTTCTTCACCGTTGGCCAACGGTATCTAGACTAGACCGGTCACATACTGCAAATATTTCAATTCGTATAGGTATGAACCAGGCATAGGCTGGTACATATAGTTAGCAATTTGCACGTCAACTATACGTAAATACCAAGGCTATCCGTTGATTGGGAACATGAATGCGTGGGTTGTACTCGTTCCAAGGACAGGCGAATATCAAGCATCTTCATTACTTTCTTTCAAGGTCAATATAGCTGAGCACGAGACTTCAGAGCACAACTTGATCATTGGCTGATAAAATGTAGGTGTGCGGTCAGGATTGGAAAACCTTTTGTAGTTGTCAATTTATCGACAACTGGTAGATATATTTTCAAATAGACAGGTCAATGAGGTATTTCGATCATGCATACCTTATGTAAATTATTGCGTAGATGCTGCTGTCTCTGTTTGGATACGGTTTGCAGCAGCTCCGGAAGATTCGATATCTGTGCAAACAGCCAAATTGCTCATAAATTTAAAAAAAATTCTGACGAAACTTTTACCCCGCTCCCGAAGCCAGGTACAATTACTTAGAAAAATAGTTTATACGGACAATCGACTTGTAGTTTAGTTATAGCCTGCCATGGCATAGACCCATTGCATAAATGATATTTGAGATTTTTCTGGCACACGAGACGCATGTGCGCCTCGCAAGCCTCAACTATTAGGAGTTGACGACTGCTTCACTCTACGCCAGGGGGAGCGTAGAGATCCTCATGCCAAAACGTGGACTGCTCGCTATAGTCTGCTTGTCGTGAATTGTCATCCGTTCCCGTGGATATGGTTGAAAATGAACGACAATCCATGGCTCGTTACACGATTTATACAAACTCGAATTCATATTTTAAACGAGCAGACTGCTGCTATGTATTAAACCACGCCTTGACTGATGTAAATACCAGGAAAAACAATATCAGCCTTATAACAGAGATAAACACCAACGAACACCCTTTCACACCTCTTCAATGCCGATGCCGATACTAAATAAGCGCCAGTCCACCATCCCGCTGAGTGGCAAGAAGTATTCACTGCCCACCACCACCGGTATGCATCCGAACCAGATATACTCGATCAGCCGAGGACTCCACGTCGCATGTCCTGAGGTGAACAGAGATAGAAGAGTCGTAGATGTAAACCTTGATGTTCAGACTCAATCCGCCAAAATATCAAACTAATCTGCGCGCGATGGCGTGGCAAACCAACAGATCTAGTATTTTAATCTTTACATTTTGATCCCACACCATTACCACTATAGTACACATATTGTACCTGGCAAGTGCAAGCAATACGTGTGTCGTTTCAGGGCGAAGATGTATCGTTCCGGAAGTAATGCCTTTCCGTGCAGATTAAACAGCGGCGACTCTTTCAGCTCGTCAAAAATAGCCTAAATTGGGAAAGTTGAGAATATCACGACTCAAATTCACAATAATCGACTTACGTAGTCTTTCGCCAAAAGCATTTCATACTTTAAATATAGCCATGGGTGGACCCCAGGAAGGATGTCTACACTAACTTGTACACATGTTTGAACTCGGAGAGACACACTAGAAATGGAGTCCTGAGTGTATACACACCTGCCTGGTGGCATGGCTTTTCGGATTGCCAGCGAAGAACACTTTGTGATCCCTTGGCCTGGCAGCATTTCCTTCGCCCCGCATCTCCTGTGTGATTGGCAAGTACAATTTTATGAGCATGGCCACGGCATACTATCCAAATTGAGAACATCATATTGCTAGATTCGGTTTCTCACTGTTTTCGTGTATTTGTTTTTTAGAACGAAATTCAAATATAAGAATATACATCTTCACACACACCCACACCCACCTACCCACCCACACATATAATATATATATATATATATTTATACATATATTTGTATATATATAACTATGCAATATGTATATATATAACTATGCAATATGTATATATACATATATGTATATATACATATACACATGTATACCTACACATATACATATACATATACATATACATACATATAAATATATACATATGTATAATATAAATATTATATATATATATATATATATATTTGTATATATATATATATATATAAATATATTTGTATATATATTTATATATATATATAAATAGGGCATATATGCATATACACATACATACCTACATTTATATATATGCTTATACATATATATTTATATACATATACATATATATATATTATAAATATATATAAGTATAAATATATAAATATATGTATATATATATATATACATACATAGATATACATATATACATATACATATATATATATATATACATACACACACACACA
>NW_014040344.1:62168-65641 GCF_001186125.1 Sphaeroforma arctica JP610 | reverse complement strand
ACACACACACACACACACACACATACATACTATATATATATATATATATATATATATATATAAAGATATACACACACACACACACATATATATATATCCCTCTGAAACGAAATACACACCCTCATAAGCGAACAATCCAGCCGATTCGTTATATCTGTAGAACTTATGTCCCTTTTGTATGCGTTCGTTGACAGTATAGATATTCTCACAATCGGGTCCCTCATCTCCGTCCCTTTGATCGTATATGTAAATGTAGATGATAATGGATAGAAATATAAGGGTGTAGTATAGCTTCGACCTGCAGCGTCCCCTTCGAGTAGTAACTTTGCCCTGCAAGTTCAACATTTCAGTTGGATGATCTAGGAACGTTATTTATTATTTGTCGCTTATCGGATGTCAAATTGGTATATAAACAGAACAACGTGTTCATCGGATATAAAATTCATACGTAAATTTTCGAGAAATAGGGTCAAAAGTGAGAAATTCATCTCTGTTTGAGAGTGTATAACTAGGTATGACTATGTGCATACAATATTTAATATTTCTACATAGCACCGCCAAAATTTAATGATAATGTCCAATAGGATCCTAATACTACCGTAACCAATGACAACGGCTGACATCAATGATTTCAAGTAAAATAAATACATCCTCGGAATATCAGATATCTCAAATCCAGATGCCATTGATGAGATTTTTGTATACAATCCTGATGTGTGCTATTGCGCTTTCTAAATCCAACGCTTCACAATATTATCTACCGTATAAGAAATATCTTTTCAAATCTAGCACATACTGTTTAATATATATATATACAATGATATAGTACAATAAATAAATCTGTGCAGTACTTCCACTATCATGTCAGATGCAATTGATGGGCCCGTAGTTTTCTATGGCGCCGAGATAGAAGGCAGAATGGGCAGAAAAAAAAAACTTTGCTGAGCAAAAGTGCACTCAACAGGTGCCCATGCCGGTGCCCGTGCATGAACTGTTATTAAATGCCAAAGCTACGAATATCTAATCTTGAAGGGGTATAACGGGTATAAAAATTAACAGAGAGCGGTGAATACTTTTGCAGACTATTCTATGCAAAATATACACACAGAAAGCACTGCTGAATTGGCTGAGGACCTCTGTTATCATGTTAGGAAACAGAAATTGCTGCGGTGCAAAAATATACTTTTGTAGAGGATTGCATGCGCTTTTTTCAGCACGGAACTTTTCATATAGGTAATCAGTAACTAGACCAAGTCGTGATGGATACATAGTATATATTTGCACACAAAGAGTATTTATGTTGATCCTGAAGACTGAAGTTCAGAAGTGGCTAGCTCTCTACTATCCTAGAGTCGGTGACCCTCTTTCACCCACAAACTAAACACAAGAAGAGAGAGGGTATCAGTGAAAAAATATTTACACCACCAAGGGAGTCCCTAAAGTTCCCAACGGACAAAGCATCATAATGTCGCGTAAGCGGAGTATAAATATCATCTCGACATTTATTAAGTAAAACCTCAGGTTTTCTGGTTTTAGTCGATATAAAAACCAACAAAACCGAGGTTTTTCTTATTTGAGTAGAGTCAGTGTAGTCATTGCATACTGAACAGACTACAGACATAGCATCAATGTCTAAATATAGATATCTAAATATAAACGAAATGAAAGATAATTTCTATTGGACAAAATGCCGTCAAAGCAAACACCATTCCCAGATTACAGGACCAGCTGCCAATCTATTATTAGATCAAATCCGGGCAAGAATAAACGTGTTGTTTTTCTTCACAAAAGTTCTCTCCGAAAAAAGTTTTTCTGCAAACCTTCTATGCTACTCTCTCTCTCTCTGTGGATAGACTAGAGAGAGTTTCGGGGCCTCGGCTCTCGGCCTCGGTCGGTCCTCGAGTCTTTCGACTAAAGTCGCCGACTCTCCGACTCTCCGACTGCAAACATCAGCGGTTTTCTCTTGGCGCTCTTTTAACCGTTAACGTGATGCCGGTGCCGGTGCGCGGTGACTGACTGGCTGACTGGCAGTGGCCGGTGCTACGGTAGTCCGGTGCACCACTTGACTACTACAGACTACACTCTACCCCCCGCCACCCCCGGTCTTTGCTTCTTCTTTGTATGTATCTCTTGAAATAAAAAATGTGGGAATATAGTACATACACCTTAGTATGTTAAGTTGTTTATATTGTGGATAAATAGGCTAATTGACCGTGCGTGTCTGCAAGGAGGAAGTCACCTGGCTAGAGTTCACGTACATTCATTGGTTATATATATATATATATATATATATACATATATACGTATATTTATACAGAGTTCATATTGGAGCAAGGAATGTTTGCTGAGATATAACAGTAGCACTCGAATACATGGGTGGCGAACACCCCGCCTTGGTCCACCTTACTACATACTTGCACAATTGACTACTCTAACAGTTGTACACACACCTAACGCATTTCAACTGCATACACATATATGTTGCAAATAACCACATCCTTATCAATCATATCTGAGCGCAATCAGGCGACTCAGTTATATATATATATACAAGATGGGACGCAAAAAAATAGAGATCGCCAAGATAAACGACGACAGGAATCGTCAGGTATATCGTTTTATCTTGTATGTTATCATGCATAAGTGTACGTTGTTATCTTCTATTTAATAGTGGTTTGAAGATGACATTCGTGGACTTTTGGCTAACCATGTCTATGCACCACGAAGCAATTCGCACACGTCAAGTATGTTGACTGTAATGTATGGGCAATCGACAGGCATTAATTTGAGCATGCTTGATTTTACTAGTTCGATAAAATATTTCTCGTTCTCTATCTGCCATCAGCCAACAGTACGCGAGAACTACCGACGTATGTCCATATGAGGTGCATTAATAAGTCTTAACACATAGTTTGCCATATTTAGTGTGTAACGTTTTCTATGTCTTTGTTGTTGACACCTCTTACATATCGCAGACTGAAGTCTTGGGGGAGTTTTTTATCTGCACATATTGATTATTGGAATGTGCCCGACTATGTATTAGCTTTTACGAGCATCTAATCGTTGGTATTCTACTCGTATCTAACGTTTAAATATCTAGTGGTTGTGTTTTTAAGGCACATATGGGCACGTGTTCCATGTGCTATTTCTCAATGTACCAAATAATTACAATCACACAGATCACGTTCAACAAACGCAAGCTTGGGTTGATGAAGAAAGCGTACGAGCTTAGTGTTCTATGCGGCTGCGATGTGGGGCTCATGATTTTCGATAAGCAACTACACCAGGTGAGGAAAATACGACGAGAGTCACCTACTCCAGTGTGTTGATACTGACCGCTTATGTCTATAAATTATCACATCAGATAATTGGGATACTGACTAGGTATAGCAGACAGCTTACACCTGTGCCTATCGTATCACCGAAATTAAAAGCATTCGTATCCGAGCTACACACACACACTCTCTCTCTCT
>NW_014040344.1:56293-58133 GCF_001186125.1 Sphaeroforma arctica JP610 | reverse complement strand
ATGTATATGTTTATGTTTATGTAAATGGATATGTAAAATACATACATACATATGTATATATATATATATATATATATAAACACACACGCACACACACACACACACATATATATATATATATATATATGTAAATTTATGTACATGTTTATGTATGCGTATATATACTCTTCGTATTTGATGTATTACTTGATTATTTACCTCGTGTTAAACTGAAGCACTGATAGTAGTATGGAATAAATTTGCGCCTCCCCTCATCCTGTGTAGGACCCCGACCCACTATGGCAGCGGGTGCGCGGCCACCGTATACGGCACCGTCACAGCAGGCTCCGTCCATTCAAGAGCCAGTGGGTGAAGAGAAACCGCGGCAAGACCTTCTGCAGCAGGTATGTGCATTTGTCATGAGGTTGTCTGTGTAGGTCCATGGGCGAGTGTGTATATGAGTGCTGTTGTATGTATTTCGGTTCTGATAGTATTTCTGTGAAAAAAAAAGATCTATATTTCTTCAGCAATATGTATGTCGTCTGCTAGGGCCAAGAATAGCTATATATTTCACCAGGGGGGCGTAATTGCGATTGGCCCGTGTATAACAATGCCGATATGTCTTGGTGTACACAGTTTTGTATCAGTCGATATCATTAGAGTAGGCACGTTCTAAATCTAGTCACATACCGAGCATTGCTACAGCTTTCTACTCTACTTTCGCCTCGAATGTGTGCTCACGTGGTATAAGCATGCTTGAGTAAAGCGTGCTTTGAATGGTCACGAGGAGATAAAACTCTTTTCAAACTACTACGGTCTTTTTCGTTTTAAAAAATTAAACAAATTCGAAGGCACGGAAACCTAAACACCTGTCAACTCACGAATGTGGCTGGATTGAGAGCTTCTCATTTAATCTGATCTGGATGAACACTGACCACTGAATTTGATTACGTTCTTTTGGGCTTCAGGATCAATTACAGCAACAACATCAGCAACAGCAACAGCAGCAGCAACAACAACAACAGCAACAGCAACAACAGCAGCAGCAGCAGCAACAAGCACAGCAACAACAACAACAACAACAACAACAACAGCAGCAGCAACAGCAACAGCAACAGCAACAGCAGCAGCAACAACAACAACAACAACAACAACAACAACAACAGCAACAGCAACAACAACAACAACAACACGCTATGCAGCAACAGCACGGTATTCAGCACACGTCACAGGCGCAACTACAACACCCACATCATCCACAAGAGGGACAGCAGCACCATCAAATACATCACCAAGCACAAGAGTTACAACCGGGTGAGCCGCAACAAGGCGAGCAGCCGCAACCCCACCACCAAATGGGCGAGGTGCAAGTCACAGTGCAGGACTCCGACGGCCAGCCCCAAATCACTACACCTGGGTTGGCGGATGGGGACCCGAATGCACCCAGACCTAAGAAGAAACCCCCGGGAATGACAGATCTTAATATTACTATACCCTCAGCAGAGGGAATAAGCATTGTGACGAGTGTGGTCTCACCCTCAGAAGATAACGGTAAATAGTGACGATGACACGTGTCCAGTTTGCGTTTCTTTGTTTGGTTGGCATATAACGTCTACAAGCTGGGTACAAAATGGGGACTGTCAGTTTGAATCCGGCTCACATTCTCGCTTACATATATTATGTACATGTCCGCACGCATTTGGGTTGTCTACAGTTTTCCGTATGTCATACACGCTTCTATTGTAGATATGATATATAGGTATCGTAAGGAACTATCAATATAATTTATACTGGTGAAGTTGTATGAATCAATTTTACAATACATATACATATTCATACACACACACTCTCTCTCACACAC
>NW_014040344.1:41839-47443 GCF_001186125.1 Sphaeroforma arctica JP610 | reverse complement strand
TATGTATAGTTGTATTTTCATATTCTTAGTTTTGTTTCATTGAAAATGAAGTTTATCATTCAGGTGTTTTTCCTTTGATCTTGGTCTTGTAGAAATAGTTTCTATACCGTGTTGTTTCACTGTCGTATTCTAATGTTGTTGTTTGCGTTGACGGATTGCTGTCCGACAATATTTTGCAATGCTTGTTCTTTCTCCCGTGGAATGTTTGACATAGCTAAGCTGCCGACGTATTTCCTGTTTATCACAAGGAGATATGTGAAGGCAAACACATACGTGTTGCATATATCATCGCAGTTAGAGCCTAGAAGTTTATTATTTTTGCTTTTTCTCTCACTTGACAGTGAAACAACATCAAGGTACTACGGGATTATTAGGCGAAGATATGGGTGCGAGCGATATGCTGGAAACGCCGCGGGTGCGTACGCGGACTCCCAGGGTCAAACGCGGTGCTGAGCAACAAAACAATATGTTTGGCGAAGACGATGACGGCAGTGGCCCCCTGCCATCCGTAATTATTGCGAGTGGACCCAACGAACACGATTTAAATGATGAAGTACACGTCAACGATCACGACGTAAACGAACCAGAATTTGTATCCGATCATGTCAGCGGACATGTCGACGACCTTGAACACGGACATGACACACAAGTACACACGCATCACCATAAGATGGACAACCCGTACGGGCACGAGCACGATGAGATGCTGGGTGAGCACACCATGGACCCAGTAGTAGACCACACAACTGTGGTGGGCGAACATACAGCGCAACAGCAGCTTATGGACCATGCTCAGATTGCTAACCATGCCGTTCTGTCCGAGAATAATGCCGAGTATGTAGCCATCGTTGCGGCAAACTTTAGTGTGACGTGTTTGCTGCTATTATATTCGATTGCCATCAATCTTCTTCGTAGTTGCGTTTTCAATATCGTTTATTCTTTATTTTGATTCCTATGTGCAGTGGAAATCCGTCGAACAAAAAGAGGAAGCTCGATGAATGATAATATTACATTAAGCAGAACAAAAGGCGAGTGCGATGTTCCGATTAAGATAATAAATAACTATGCTGCCAGATATGAGCAACAGCGGCGGCCCTTCCAAATTAATATCAAGTCTGTCAATATACTATCATTCGCACACATTCAGTCTTATTAGAAGACTTCAGTAGAGGCGTAAATACTTCCCTCCAGCGCTGGTCGGAGTTCACAAGCCATCGCGCGAGCGAGCGAAGTGCGAACCTAGTCTAATTATAAAGAATTGTCTTTCGTCGAGCGAGTTGTACAAAAGAAGACTTGAAATCTACAAAAATATATGACACGGGTAAATCTGCGATACCCCCCAGGGCCCAGGGCCCCAATACGAGAAGGAGGAGTTTTTTAAACTTTTCACTGTCGCTCTTCTCTTTCAGAGAAGGGTCATATAGATGAGGCTTTGTAATCTGGATTCCTGGAAGTTTCCCCCAGAGCCTCAGGCCACTCACAGGGGAATTTTGTTCTCTAAAAAAATCGAAACACTCCTTAGAAAAGTGAAAAATGACAAAGAAGTCGGAGTAGAGAGTATTTATTCTAGATTATTTATATTTTTTTCATAGCTTTTTTTTTCAGAAGTCAGAAGTGGCGTTGCTCAAACCCAAAGGTGTTCTATTTGTTTAGAAAAAAAAACACTCAATTTTCATTTTTTTCAGGGCCTCATCAGTTAAGTTCGATCCCCCATATTTTAGCTAATAAAAGTACATAGCTTCTTGTGAGAGAGAGCATGAAAAATGAATTCATGATACACCATATTTATAAATACTCCAGACAGATTACACTTTTAAAAAATTCACTTTAGAGTTTACACTTTTAACACTTTACAGTTTACAGTGTGCCGCAAGTAAAGTGGCAAGTCGCAAGTCGCAAGTCGCAAATCGCAAGTCGCAAGTCGCATTCGAAATTTCAGTTTTTCTCGTCTAGATTTCTATATTTAAAAAAAAGAAAGAAAAAGAAGAATGCCCCAGACAGTCAACAGTGGGTGCCCGGCCACCGTCCCTGGCGGCTGGTCGCCAGTATTTGTATTTTATCCATGATGGCCCTTTATTTTATCCCCTGTTTGACTATCTGATGTAAATACATATCTGTAATTGTCTCACAAAAGTGATTTTCTCTCTATTCATTATTCAACATAATTACATATGTTTATTTACTATAGCCTTCAAATAGACACTACATAGCGTCATTGCCGTCGTAGCCCTCTAAATTGAACAAAAAATACATACTATTTAGTATTGCTTAGAAAAAACAAAAAAAACAAATACATACCTAGAGTTCTCGAGCCCACTCATTTTACAAAGAGTTCTCGAGCCCACTCATTTTAAAATTGTACAAAAAAAGTCCCCGGGAGTCCAATAAGGACCCCAGATTTAGAGTCCCAGACCAAAATCCTGCCGCACGGGGCCCACAGTCCCACAGACCCACACTCAGTAGCTCAGTCTCACAGTGGCATTGTGGCGCAGCCCCATCACAGTCCACAACTCCCACACTCGCAGCCACTCCTCAAATGCCCTTTACTTCATCCGCAGGAGTTTATTTACGACATTTCCTACGGCCCATGACATTTCACTGATTTATAGGAATATTTCTACAGTCACATCACACATAGGATTTAATTAATATATGTCGTTTTAAATGCCATATCGGTACAGCACTATTGGGAGCACGCTTACGCATTACATACGCTATACGAATGGAATAGCTAAGAATGTAGATTATAGTTTGATAGGAGTTGTGCGGGTTTTACGCGAAACCATAGCTCGATTGGTGGTTGGTCTACGGCGCCGTCGGATGGGTCCCTGGTGAGTGATGGCTGGCTACGCTGTGAACATTTCCTGAAATATTTAGAGGTTTACGTAAACTAATTAATTAATTATTATCATGTGTTCTATCATAGCCCTCTAAATTGAACTAATTGTTTTCAGAAGGCTATGGTTGAATAGTAGTTCTCCGTTCTATGCCTCACTTTGTGAACTTATTTGCATTTTTTATTGTTAAAAAATATCACTAATTTAAAAGAAAAAACTGGTTATCCATAGAAGGTATTGGTTGGTAATTTTTTTTGCGCACTATCCGAACCGATGGCTTCCTAGTAGTTGTCATACAATTAGATAGAATTTTAGTAGGAGAAATTTCCTGGTTAGTAGCTGGTGGCAGCTGTCCATAACCCTAACACAACTGGCCGAATGCTTTTCTCCCCATGAGGTCGATACGACCACATGCGCAGCAGTAGTAGACAACTAGACGTGGCCTTGGCCACTCATGGATCTCTAAAAACAATCCCATGTTTTGTTTTGTAAAACAAAATTAAAACAAAATTATTTTAAAATATAAAAATAAATATTAATATCAACGCTCCATAGCAACAGCACTATGTGCTGTAAACAAATAATCAATGTCACTAAAATAACATTGTGAGTAAAAAAACCATATGTATATATATATAAACAATGCGATATATATTGTATCAAAAATTAAATAAATTCATTGTCAAAATTACGATAAAAGTGTTGGCAGTTACACACGGGTATGACATACATTGCAAAAGAGAAGGATCGTTGGTTGTGAGAGTTTGTGTGTGCACTACATAGTTTAGTCCTCATCCAATAGTATTCGATACGTTCTAGTGGAGGTGGTGTCATATTTATTACTATACGCAAAACGACTTTAAAAAGAATACCATGACCCAATCCACAAAAAAGTTGATACGACAACAGTCAATAGGTATTAGGGGGCTTAGAAAAAGAGTATTTATCCTATTCCTCTTTTTAGTAGCATACTTGATCTACATGCATCGAGATTCATTTACTGTAGACGAACTAGACCATGCCGAAGCGATGTCAGTCACCCACGTGGACGATCACATAAACCACCACACAGAGCGGGACACACATATATCTAGTGATGATAATAGATTACCGGCCTTACCAGCCGGGAGATATGAGGAAGATAAGGGTCGGCCAGAGACGGGAGTCCGAGTCACGAACGTTGTTTTATACAAGCCTTTGGACCAGACAAAAGAGTATCAGCACGCTTTCATGCATAAAGATAGATTGCCGAGACAGGGTATGAGAGCGACTCAGATCAACCCTAATGATACGACAATTGTGCACAACACACGTTTTGGTGGGAAAATCATTACAGGAGAGATGCAGTGCGATGTACCCTGTCTGTGGGTCAATTCAGCGGAAAAAGCGCACGCTAGTGTGATTAACTTGGTTGGGAGTAGTAGTCCAACGACAGCCCTAAAAAAAAATCTGAAGACTTCACCCCAGGTGTGGAATATAGCCTTCTCAATGGAAGGCGAACACAAATACGCTACAATGAGTAACTTGAGTGCTTTCGATGCCGAGATGACGTACAGATGGGCGTCCGAGATTAAGAAATCATACTTTGAATTCAAAGAATACGATATATTCAAGCCGGCTGTAGATTTCGACAGTGCGATAAAAGAGGTCACGTTTCTTGCGCGCAATTGCCAGGAAGACCGCACCGCCATGCTAGACGTTATCGAGCCGTACATACATATTGCAGCCATTGGCAGTTGTCGTAGTAATACCGAATGGGATAAGAATATCCCTCGATCGGACAAAAAGGCCATGCTGCGCAAGTACTTATTCCACTTCGCCTGGGAGAACGGCGTAGTAGACGACTACGTTACCGAAAAGGTATATCACGCGCTTGCCTCGGGCACCCTGCCCGTATACCACGGCGCAAAAAACATCGACAGTTATGTGCCCGAGGGTTCGATTATAAAAATGACAGACTTTGCCAGCCTCGACGAGCTGGGCGAGTACTTAAATATCCTGGCTCATGATAAGGAGGCGTATATGAAGTACCACGAATGGCGTAGCAAGCCTGTACTGGTTGAGAAGTTAAGGAAACGCTTTGCATGGTCTTATGATACCACTGAGTGTAGGGTGTGTCGCTGGACATACGCGCAAAGGTATGGATTAGACTGGAATGCTGACACCCAAACGTTTAGCTAAGGTGTAGGTCACATGCAGACCACAAAACGAAGTACACAGGAAGGTAGGATCATTCGCAAAGCTCAAAGATGGCAGCAAGCGACCAAGAATTGCAATGACGTGCGAATATAACTTTATAAAGGTATTAACGATTGAATACGTGTTGAATACTGCAAAGAATAGCTACAAAGATGAACGTGCTTATATTTACTGATCCATGAACGATTAGGCACATAGCTACGTGGACGGCAGACAGATACACTGATACAAACCTGGTTGTTCATTTGTGCGTGTATCCGGTACGTGTGTAACAATTGAGTCAGAATATATGGAAATAGTTATCATGACTATATCTTACGAAAATATGTATATCTTTCGAGTTCCTATCGATATCTGAAAATCATTCAAAATTAGAGGCGCATATATATACACATATATATGGATACATGTACATGTTTAAAACGTATATATATATATGTACATGAACATATATATGTTTATACGTATAAACAAATATACACACACAC
Source organism: Sphaeroforma arctica JP610 (assembly GCF_001186125.1). Taxonomy (NCBI): domain Eukaryota; class Ichthyosporea; order Ichthyophonida; genus Sphaeroforma; species Sphaeroforma arctica. The sequence continues at coordinate 41,919 of NW_014040344.1, read as the reverse complement.
GCCCACACACACACACACACACATTTATATATATATATATATATATATTATACACACACACACACACACACACACACACA
>NW_014040344.1:39824-40643 GCF_001186125.1 Sphaeroforma arctica JP610 | reverse complement strand
TATATATATATATATATATTTATATACACACACACACACACACACACACACACACATATATATATATCCATATATCCATACACATATATGCACAAATAAACAAACACACACACACACACACATATATATATATCCATATATCCATACACATATATGCACAAATAAACAAACACACAAACACACACACAAATATATATATATACATATATATATATATATGTATGAATATACACACTTATACATATATAGATATGTATGCATATATATATGTATAACATATACATATAAACTCTATATATCAATATATCTATACATTTCATTTATGAACGAATAAAAATATAAATTATAAATACATATATATATATATTATTATATATATAAATATATACATACACACACACACTCACACACACACACACCTATTGTATATATATATATATATATATGTATGTGTAAACATACATACATACACGAATACATACAAACATACAGTATTTATATATATACGTATACATACATACATACATACACGCATACATACATACAGATATATAGTATTTATATATATACAAATATATACATACATACACAGAAGCATATATTTGTATATATATAAATATACTACACACAGGCCTATGTATATATATATATATATATACATATATTCGTATGTGTGTATAAATGTATTTGTATAAGTATGTATATATATGATAAGTATGTATATATCTATATATATATATCACAATATATCACAATATATCCCAATATATATATAAACAAAATATACACAAATAAATACATACATATATATTTATATAT
>NW_014040344.1:30195-39804 GCF_001186125.1 Sphaeroforma arctica JP610 | reverse complement strand
ACACACACAAGACACACACACACACACACACACACACACACACACACACACACACACAAATAAATATATATGTGTATACTCTGTATTTTAAATATCCCGACAAGAATAACGGGTAAAACTGTCGAGGAGTTTGGAAATAGTTCGTACGAGTGGAGATTGAAGACGACGCGTAACCGACTGCCAACTGATTCTTGTGAGATGAGTACGTTTTAGAAAACATAAAATGTGAGATGCAGAGGTATACAAGCGCCGACATCGTGGGGAGAAGCCGGATGTCCGGCGAGACACCAATTGTGTATAGAATTCGAAGCAAAGCAAGGGAGTCGTTCGAAGGTAAGACACAAGACGCTCCGATTGCGTAAGAGACTCACAGTTGGATCACAAAAGCAAGGAACGAACGGGATTTGGTTCCGAATTGAAGTAGTTGCTTGTTCGCTGCTCAGTATTGGCGATAAAAAGAGTTCCTCACATCGGCGGTGTGTACATCATACCATTCGAACATTAAGGTGAATATATGAAATTAAGTCCACACGCGGTGTTCGAGCCCATTTAATACAACTGTAAGTCGCTAGTCACAGGTTCAACTGCTCTTTAAATCGCTACGTACGCTGGCCGTAATAATCACTTCCCAACACTACAATATAATAAAATAGCCAAGCCAGAAAAAAGCATACATATACATTTTTAATGTATATCGACGTATGTACATACATACATTTTCATTTTCCAAAGTATTTTTATTTCCACTTATCCATCAAGCAACATCGATGAGTCATTTGGAGTAAATTGATTGCGTACACAGGCATATCCGAATATAAATTAGAGGAGTCTGTATTTATATATATATATATATGTACATGTATATCGTTGGTTCTCATAATTTCATCCTCAGATGTACCGTATGTTTGTACACGTAGATTCATGAACTATTCTTCAATGATGTCAATCAAAGTACAATCCGATTTATACGGCAATATCAAGCGGTTTAATGCTCATTCCTGGGGTCATTTAAGAACTCAGATCTCTCGGCTGTATAATCTTCCTAGTTTCAGAGCGAAGTATGCCGACGATGAAGGGGATTACGTGACCATCGTGTGTGAAGCTGACTTTTGTGAGGCTCGTGATAGTCTTGCTAAGCTGCATGATAAATTGCGGGTGTTTGTGTATGTGGATGAGATATCTCATACTCCGAAGATGGCACAGCCTGTCGTAAAGTGTGTTCGTGATTCAGATGTGGGATTGTGTGCGAAAGGAGACATGGAGGGTGGTGGCTTAGCTGCAGGGCAACCGATTAGGAATTCGAGTCTAAAGAATATGAACACAAACAGCTCAGACGTGGTGTCTGCATCGAAAACAGAAACCCTTTGTTTCGATGCACAGTTTGAAACTGCTCAACATGCAGTGGGCGTGACTGAGAAAGAAGGATCTACTATCGCGTCACCTGAACGGAATCCCATATCGGCAACGGAGAAACACTCTGAGGCAAGTCCGGCATTGTGTAACAAGGGCAGCGACATTGGCGAAGACGTGCCAATTGATGAGGAACGAGTGCAAGTCAATGCTTTGTTGACCAACATGGTCAAGAGTGTGACCATGGCTCACGTGGATGAAATTGTGGATGATATTGGTAGGAGTGTACAGCAGAGTGTAGGCAAGCTGGTGCAGCAGGTGGATACCGAAGACCTTGCTTGCAGTATGCAGCGGCTGATGCGAGGTGTGTTGAATCCAGGGTTGGTGAAGAAACTTGAGACCCCTTCACAAAGCTCAGATAATCCGGCAAATCCGACACGGGGCGATGTGGCAGCCGGGGTTGCTGGCAATACGAACCGGTCTGCTGCAGTTGAAACAACTCAGAGCAATGTATTGTCAGGTAGTGCAATCGAAGGCGAGCGCAATGTCAGCAGTTTCACACTGAATGCGAGTGGCAGCAATGTGGCAGAGGACCTGTGTGCCCACCCAGGTGTCAAGTGCGACGTGTGTGACACCTATATCCTGGGTGTGCGTTTCAAGTGCTTTGTGTGTGCTGACTTTGACCTGTGCGCCACCTGCATGGCCACGACCGGCCACTCTCCCGACCACGTGCTGTACCTGATACGCCGTCCTTTGACTCACGAGACGCGATCAGAGATCAAATCCGCTGAGCAGCTGAGTACGCGCCGACGTTCCTGTGGTAGGCGCGGGGGTAGAGGGATGTGTGGGTCGGTAGCGCGTGGAGGTAGAGGTAGGGGTGGTAGAGGTATGGGTATGGGTATGGGTATGTGTATGGGTATGGGTATGGGTATGGGCCCTATGGCTGCGCGTGGGCGTGGTGTGGGCATTGGCCGTGGATGGTTTGGCTGGGATAAATGGGCTCCCGCCGGAGCTGGTCCGCTTAGCAATACAAGCACAGACACAGACGCACAGGCTTTTGCAAGTGCGGTACCTGTCACCCCTGTACCTGTACTAGGAAATGAGACCTTGTGTGCCGTCGCAGCCGAAGTAGCAGCAGCCTCCGAAAGGGGGAGTGCGAATACAGGCAGCACTGCCGACACGGGCGAGGCGAGCGATGTGAGTGCGAAGTGTACGCGTACAAAAACCCCTCTGCCCTCTCGATGCACAAGGCGAGACCGCAGGTTCCGGGGTAGGCGAACAACATCTTCCTCCCAACCACCCAAAGCTGCCAAGATAACTGCCACACCGATTCCAAAAGAACAATCGGTTTCTGAGCCATTTGCGGGGGTTCAAGACCCACAAATGAGACCACCTTTGCCCAAGACACCCCCTCCTGTACTATCCACGACCACCCCTGATGCACTGCCCACGGCTATCCCTCTTGTACTACCGTCGGCTACTCATCCGCAGTCGCTGTTACAGCCGCTGGTACAACCTCTCACACCGACACAGACAGGCACTGGCACGCTAACAGTCACCCGGACAAGCACGCCGACGGGTGGTAGTCAGGTGGAGGCACCGCGCAGTTGGCGTGATTGGGACAGTCAGTGGCAGCAGTTTGTTGATAGGAACAAGGAGAATGTCGTGAAAGCTCGGGAGGAGGGAGGGGTATTCGAGGCGGATACGTCCACTGAGCCTATTGTGAAAGAGAGTACGGCCGCAGTCAGGGAGCTGGATGTGCGAAGCTCTCGCATCTACCCGTCTGTGGATGATGTGGTCACACATAACTCTGAGCACGATGAGGTTTTCTCTGCTTACAGCACACCAACGGCAGTGGCTAGGGGAAACAAGCCTTTTGAGAAGACAGGTGAGGGAAGTGATTTGCATGACACGGAAGCCACCGCCAAGCCGGTTTCTGGGTGGAGACTCTACCCGTCCGTGGGAGAGGATTGGTCAAGTGGGGCTGACGATGCATGGTACGACGAGACAGGCCATGCTATAGCGGGTGTAGCAAGCCCTGCGGGCGATGTGGAGGATGGCTTCGAGGTATTGTGAATGCAGTATGCTTGACATGACATTCAGCGTGTTAAGCATCTGTACGTGTGTGCAATCCAAGGCTTAGTGAGGGACTGATCACAGATGTTACTTAATTCTACCGTGTGCATGTCTGGGTTCCTGGCTTGGCTCGACTACGGGTTGTTCATTGAATATGTTGGATACGGGTTTAAGGTGTAAGACACGCCGATAGCATACAAACAGTTTATCCGGGCGTCAATAGTCTTACTTCTATGTTTGCAGGAGGAATATCGATTATCGTTGGAATAAAGTGACTAAATTCGAACTGATTTGACTCGTTAAATATAGGATGCTTTCCTGAACTACTCGGATCTGCAAGCTATGGATCTACTGATTGAGCTCGGCTTCACTGACCGAGCTCACAACGCTCGTCTCATCCGACAACATGGCAATGATGTGTCTAAATTGATAGACCACTGCTTTCAGTAGTTGGGATTCCATCTATACCGGTAACAAATGAGCATTTGTTGATCTATAAAAATCGACGACTACAGTCCATTGTATTGCAATATGCGGAAGGTCGCTTTATTGCACGCTTTCTACGAGTCTTAGTGACGGCTGTCGGTTGTTTTGACAGTATGGTCTCTGGCTCTGTGTGGTTGTAGATTAATCGTCGCCAAACAGGTCGCTTCCACTATCGTCGTCATCGGAGTATCTAGTCTTTTTCTTGGATTTGTTCTTGCCATCTGTATGGACGCGTCGACGCACGCGATTAAAATATAGGCCACATGAGGTGTACTACTAAAACAAACCTTGAGACAATCGCGGTCAGCCTAAGGCCTGAAATTGGATATTAGTTGGAATGGGCTGAAGCGATGTGTAGTTTGCACTGATTTCCCGTGATAGTCGTAAACAAGCTACGTCTCGTGGTGCAGCCTCCACACTAACACTACACAGTTGCTCAACAGCAATGCTGGTTGCGTGGCGAGCACTTCACCGCCGGCATTCTGTGCCTTATTCTAGTCACGTTTTATGCACAGTGTGACGTTATATACTGACGAAATATCTGCGTACGTCATGATGCATACGGTAGACGCGCGATTTCATAATGGTCACAAGGCGGTTATTCTCGCACTAACAACTATAAGCCACATCTGCAATCACATTTTACAATGAATGCTACAAGCTCAGCAACACATACCATCACTGTCACTGTTGTCATCATCCGAAGCCGCACGCTTAGCATTCTTCAACCTCCGCTCCTTGTCGCTTTCACCTCCACTCTCAGAACGACTTTCTTCTGCTTCTTCATCACTGCTGTGGTGTCGAGTTTCCGACGATGTAAACATATATTCAAGCGTATTAGTACTTAGCACCTGCTCTCTTTGACAGCGAACATGAGTGAAAACTGTGGCACAAATTAGTGTACACCAAGGAGGTTGTAAGGTTAAGGCTCGTAACATCGATGACTACTCATCTCCTGCTAGATAAGTGGTTTGACAGGATAATACGTATACTGGATGAAGTGTACAATCAAGAGTATAAGATATTCGAACACACACACATGCGTATATACATACATCGACACGAGCATGATTCGTGCCCTCCAGACGGCGGGGCGGCGAGTCTTCAGTAGTAAACGCCACAGCTAAGTAAACTGTGGCAATAAAATCGACATAACCCACTCATTATCTGCCCGTCTCACATACGCATTTCCAATACCGTATATAGCCGTGTATGGGTAAGCGAATCGTTGGTGTTGCAGGGTAAGTGATCTCTGTGACAGTCATTTAATACCTAAATAACAACCAATGATCACAACAAGGTGGTACGCCATCAGACCTGGAAGGGTCGCCAATATATAGTACGTACCTGTAATCGTCTCTTCTTTTACCGCTTATGGATTTCATTGCCCGCACATTCTGCTCAAAGTCCTGCAGTACATCAATACCAAGACGAGTACAAAATATCAGTTCCACTAAATAATGGGATCACTACCAGGCCAGTCGCTCTACGGCATGCAGCCGCTTTATAGCCGAAGCGTGTGACAGTGTCTCAGCATCGCCACACGGATAGTATCGGTTACGCTACATTCACAAGTTGAATCTATCAGTGCTCACCGATGGGCAGATACGTATGCGCGGATTCGCATTAATACAGAAAGGCTCGTGCAAACTTTTAACACACTCGTGAATGTGTGTGTGGTGCGCGACGCTCGCATGAATAAAGCATGTACAGTACAGTACAAGTTTAAATCTGCAGCTCATCGCATACACGTCATTTAGATAGTAATTTCCGATATCCGACTTGTAATTACGTGCGAGCGAACGTTTTGCACACATCAAAAGAAGTAGGTAAAGACTCTTTCAGCCGATAGGATCTGCGTATGTGTGTGCACATAGCATGTACGGGTACTGTCTACATGCATGCCTGTCACGAACATCAGCTGATCACGTGTCAGTCAAGCCCTTACGCAAACTGATGCGGATCAGAACTATTTGTGTGCAATGCGGCGCACGTGGAAGTTGCAATCGGATAAGACAGAAGTAAGACAGTCACCGGTCAATAAGACATAAAGAAGGACAGTCACCGATGAATACGACATGAGTAGCCAATCATCGATGAATACGGCATTGAGTAGTACTAGAAACTTCAGGATGCTAGACATTCTTACCTCTTCGCTGCCACTACTGAAGTCGTCATCCTGTCCATCCTCCAGGAATCTGGAGTTGAGTTTGCTCTGCTTCATCAATTCCTGCAGTGTGCAATTATTGAGGGGCAAAGCGGTATTATATTTTCGACAATGGCAATAACATGTAAAAATAATTAGGTGGGCGAAAAAATTAGAGATATTAGGGTATAGACAGGGTTTATAGCCCATTCAACCCCACGCAAGCACAGCCGCAGGATTGACGACACACACGTGCTTTAACGCGAATGCACATATACACAAAGACACGAGATCTCGATATAAACAAGCACGAAGAAATCAGTGGTACGTAGAGGAGCGTTATAATCATGTGGATGGCAATGGACCTGATTTTTTTATGGGTGAAGGTAGACCTTCGACGGTCACACCATACTTCGCAAAACGGACACTAAAAAAGCACGCAAGGCGAAATACAATGCTATCAGCTTGTCAGCCAAAGGACCGTGCTGCTAATTGGGGCGAGAGGGTGCATTAGTTGAACATACAACAACCACTACAAAGTCAAACAAACACTTCTGCAGATAGTTCTGGAATTCGGTTGGCCCTCATACCAGGGCGTACACACCTTTCGCCTCTTATTATCCAATTTACGCTTGACACTATTTTTCTCGTCTTCCTTCTTCGCCAGATCTCTATTAGTTTTGGTGGGATCTTCCGACACCACGATGGTCTTGATCTGTAAGAGCATAAGTTTGTGGAGATGCAATGGATAGAGATTGTATTTGAATTCGATAACAGTTGTAGTTTGTACACAGAATTGCACCAACACATTCCATGAAACATTTCACACCTTTAAACATCCTAGATATCTCACAGTGCCACAAACACAAATCAGAATTGGTATGTAGACCATACGAGCATATGGATCTTGTCCCCAATACTAAATTGACTGGAAAACAAGCGCGTGCAATCCAAATATGAGCCAGAGCCGAGACAACCATGAAAGCTGCCCTTGTGGTTTGCCCTATTGAGATGTGGTTGCAATCAAAGCAATGTATCATGGCCTGGAGTACAGCCGGAAGCTCACGACACTGAACAGATACCACAATCAAACATACAGACCAGCAGTCAGGTGTGAGAAGAGCATTGCCAAATAATCACCAACTAATTCGAAGACTAGCAACAACCTCCAAAATTTATACCTTGATAAAGTAGCACGTGGTCTGATACAGGCACATATACATAGTCATAGTAGCATATACTCGGGCAGAAGTTTACTCACCGCCGTGCTCTTCTCGTATCGGCTGGCCATCTTATCTTTCATGATCTTATGTGTGAGCGAATTCGACGATGCCGGGGCAAAGGTGTACTTGTGGGTCACTACCGTCTCGGCGTATAGCGACGGCTTTGATCGCATGAATCTGTGTGTGCGCGACCAATCGGACATTTGGTTAGAAGGATGTGGGTGAATAGTAGACTCGTATACGCCTCACGCTGATAGGCTAGTCTTATACTCTTGAACCTTATGGCAGTATGAGGAGAGAAGATACACTAAACAGTACATATGGCGCGATGTGATAGATCAAACTAAATATCACTGAGCAGGTATTGGCAGCATGCATCCGTTTTCACATTTTGCTTTTGCACCTCAACTGCCGCTCACGTGTTCATCTACTTTGTGTTTCGCGCGTGCCGTACCATGGCGACATATATTTGACCCCTATCGTAGCTTCCAGAGCTTGCAGTAAGACCTACAGAACACACTGTAGGATTCCTGCAGAAGTGATCTAACTACCACTACCAGATGCGAACGGGATTTGCATCATGACTGTGTAGTATCACATTTACATGCGGGGTTGACATATGTATACGTTAATTTTGTGGTCATACATTTCATACGACTATCTCGAACTGGAAAACCTATATCTGTGCTATACCATCGCGATTCAAAAATATCTCATACGGAATAAACCACGAGTCTGCGATCTCGGAGTGCCAATCCAAAAGATAATAGTTCTAGCAGACCTTTTTCTTATATCAATCATGTGAGTGTTTGGCTTTATAAATAGTCGGTATAATATCACGTGTAATTCACACATACATGCTGCTGCCATGGTATAGTAATCACACTGAAACATGGCTTACATGTGTGTGTTGCCTTCGTGAATAGACTTCTCCGCCACGTCGATGACCTCGTCTCCAATAACTAACGATGAGGATCCATCATCCCATCTGCCGGCACCGTCGTTCACAGAATGGGGCGAGATGAGTACGTACTTGAGCGCAAAAGACACGCCATCGTCCATGTGGACAGCGTACAGTATGTCTTGCCGTGTTTTGATGAAAAAAAACCATCAATGACAAATAAATCAATGCATCTCATCAAGAGTACAGGTGCAGGGGGTTTGTCACCTGCCGTCGCTTATACACACAGAAACACAGTCCCACGTCAAACCGCACTAGTAGGTCACCATACTACCCCACGCTACAACATACTTGACAAATCTGGCATTGCTCTCCATCTTTGGATCGCCTGTCGTGGGGTCTATGACTTGCTTACCATCCCTGTCCACCACATGGCGCCAGCGCACGGTGTTGTTGACGAATAACCGACATCTGAAAATAGCACAGAAATAATTGAAGCGAGACTCTTAGTTCATAAGAGTTATCAAGTTGATTACTTATACACAGACGTGTAAGCCCGTACACCTACCATGGACTTGCCAGGCGTCGTGTATCGAGTATGTATACAAGAATGACTGAAAACTCTTTAAGTAAAAGACATATTTGTGTATGTGGACACTCCACTCCGCCAGTGATTCCCACATTGCAAACAAAATTCCACCATCGCGAGGCAGTGTAAAATAATCAGCAGCAATTCATGATAGTACCATCTCCGTCTCGACGAAAGACACTTACTGTGCGCGGCCCTCCTGCGTGTTTGGTGCGACCTCTTCGATGTAGGTATCCTCCGTAAACGGTTGCTGTTCAAACGAGAGAAACTTGGGCACACGGCCAAACACTGAATCAAAGAGAAGAAACCCGAAAGAGCGGTGACGAGGGGATTTAAGGTGCAATATATGAGGGAGTTGCTTTAGGAATAGTTCACACAGAACGTAAGAACATAGCGGGCAGTAGAAACCACCATAGTATTAGACGTGTTGGACAAGATATAGATAGATTGATATGGTATAGATATATTGGATAGAATAGAGATGGAGGATGGACAAGTGACGAAGCCTTTTGCTGCATGAATCATTCAAGCTTCATTTATACTAGGCGGAAATGCGTGACAACTTTAAAAAGCAAAAAAAAAAGCACTTTCGAGATGGCTAAACAAAAGTATCGGAAATAAACGACACGTCGTGCCAACACTGGTGTGAGCCCTCGGGCACGTGTATGGTATATATCATTGGTGTCCACGGGGATTTCAATATATATATATATATACATGCACATATACACACATACACACACACGCACACGCATATATATATATATATATATATATACATACATACACACAAACACACACACTCACTCACACACACAAACACACACACACACACAAA
>NW_014040344.1:26545-29492 GCF_001186125.1 Sphaeroforma arctica JP610 | reverse complement strand
ATATATATATATATATATATATATATATATATATATATATATATATATATATATATATATATATATATATATATATATATATATATATATATATATATATACATATATATATATATATGTGCGTGTCAGTGCATAAAGATCAGTCATCTAAGTTCAGAGCCGGTTCTGGTACACGAGCACACCATCATACCGGTTGCTCGTCCCCGCTCTCGCCGTCACTGCCAAATAAATCCGGGGCGCCACTTGATTTTCCTTTCTCATTCTCTTTGCTAACACTGCCATCCGATACAGCGCCTGCATCCCCACCGGCCTCCTTCGCTTCGTCATCGTCATCTTCATCATCACTACCAAACAGTCCAGCTGTGACGGATTGTTTCTTTGTGCTATCTATAGGTGATCCCCCGGGCGTACCGCCTGCAGCACTCTCACTGCCGCTTCTGCTTCGACTGCCCGACCTAGATCTAGATCTAGATTTGCTACGAGATCGCGACCTAGATTTGCTACGAGATTGCGACCTAGATTTGCTACGAGATCGCGATCTAGACACCGATCTAGACCTCGACCTCTCCTTCGACTGTGATCGAGATCGAGTTCGTGATCTAGACCGAGATCGTGACCTACTTCTAGACTTCGAACGTGATCGTGAACGTGATCTAGATCTAGATCCAGATCTACCTTTACTTCCACTGCGATGGCTCCCTACACTCCTCGCATCACTTCCGTTATCACTGCCACTATCTTTGCGTGTACGTTTATGACTATTGTTATCATCGTCACTGTCACTGTCGCCGAAGAGATCAGCGGCCCTCTGGCCGTCCTCCGAGTCACTCATTGTGTGTTAAGAATACTGTGCCGATGGAAGCGAATATGTGCTTTCCATATGTATCAAGCTGACCTGTCTCTACACACTTGTCTGTATGCGTAGTTGTGTACTCGTATATATGCGCTGATATATGGTTTTTACACCTCCTGTGTTGTGAAGAACACCGTATGTATTTCAATCAATATTTTGTGGGTAATAATTACACTACATTTATCATCATGCAAAATTTTAAAGTCACCGGGGGCATGCAATTTCAAAATTGTATTCAGTTTATTTTGCCGCTAATAATAATATAAATATGTCATCCTGACGCTGGTCGAAGTCTTCAGTGTCCAAGTTTGCTGTGAAGGCTGTGGGGTATATGGATTCAGAGATTGCCAAACTCACGCGAGGCTGTGCCGCTGTGGTTGTTAGTTGTATGTTATAGAACTCGCCAACGAATACCATACTACTGGCCTATAAAAGTACTTTAGTACCTTGGACTTTATAGCCCAGACATGAACAATTGAAGTTTACGTTCACTGTTCGCTGTATTTCGTCATTTTCAAACGAGACCAGGAAACGTTCAATACCTGCACTATTTGAGAATCTGTACAAAATAATAGACTGACAAGATACACGCAGCACGGCAGAATTGTTCTCTATGTTTGGGTTGAGTATCGAAAGCGGTTCCTATATTCTCGCCTATCACTTCAATATACATGTGGTTTACTCGTGCTTATAGAGTGCCCTCGTCATTCTCCTTTGGATGATCGCTATATCAGTTGAAACAGCTGTTGATACGCCCAAGCTAGAGAGATGGTCAGAACTAGACAGCAACCTTTTATCTGCGTGAGTGAGATACCACTGCCAATGTTTATGTGTATGGTATCTTCTTTTGGTGTACTCTGCCATTAGACCTTCTGTCCCAAACATGTACATATGGTGTGCAGTTTTTGTCAGCGCTGACCCGATTACAGATAGTAATGTAGGCAATTTCGTATAGACACTTTCTGTTAGGTATAGATGTCCACGGGTGTTCATGTCATACGGGGTCGAAGTACCCGTGCCAGGCTTACCGCAAGCTTCCCTTTACATAAAGTTTTCGATAGCTTCGCAACTAATATAAAAATTGGTGAACAAATTGCACTTGATATTTGAGCTCGTTTCTTGCTGCGAGTGATCTCTCTAGAGGGCTATCGGGTGGAATCGTATTGCGAGTTGCACTACATGAGCTGCGGTCCTAGATTTTATATAAATATAGAAATACTGCATTATACGACGTCCCTCTGGGACTGTAAGTCTGTCGCTTGTTTTCTGAAACACAGCCTCCTCCTCTTCATTTCTTGTGGGAATAGGAGTTGTGTTTCACACAAAACCCCCTGTGGGGAGATTTCTCTCGCTCTCTCTACTAGAGAGTCTTTAGAGTAGAGAGAAAGAGGGTCGTCGTAAATATAAGCAATCAAAAGTATTCCGAGGCATCGACCAATGGATATCACGCTCTCAACTTTTGCTTTCATATTTACACATATTATATGACTCCCTATTTAATAGATAATTTACGCCGAAATAAATACATGGAGAAATATGTCTCCGAGCATCATAGCTGAGTGAATATATTTATTTTGCGCATGTATTAAAAAAGTAGCGTCTATACATGTTCGTTTTCAATAAAATGCGCGTAGGGACGTTACTGTGTATACCTCTGTGTGGGCTGCTGCCTATAGCGCTGGGCAGTTCCTCATGGGAAGATAGCACAGCTACGGCCGGTCTTTCCGATGTCGAGGGTATGTTATTAATATCTCACGCAGTTTTAGTAGAAATACATATGGTAAGTCAAAGATTACACTTTAATGTATGAAGGCTTACATCAACCGTTTCAATTCTATATGATTGCATATCTTTGTGCATCTGGCTATCAGTCATGTAGTCCACTATCGAATGTCGGTCTGTCCAGCTATAACAGGCGCCTCATTTAGAGATAGTGCTCGTCTGCTCAGTATATTTGCATGTATATTTTCTCCTTTGGGAACCTGTTTTGGTACTGGGCAAGGGTTCTTGATTGAAATGCAAATGATCGATGCTAGATAGTTGTATTCCTTTGGCATCGCTTGGATATATATCAACATCATCCCGTCGTTGGTA
>NW_014040344.1:6235-26525 GCF_001186125.1 Sphaeroforma arctica JP610 | reverse complement strand
ATATATATATTTTAAATATATATATTATTTTCATGCCGAGCCGTGAAAGTGTCTTTGTCACTCGATTGCATAACTGGCAATTATTTTTCATTTGTATAGGCATAACCGTTGCATTCGGAGATTTGAATGCCGATAGACACACGGATCTGTTCTTCGTGAACGGGAACGTAGTTTCTGTTGCTTTTTCTGATGGTGATTCAGGCGAGACCTTTGAGGTTTCGGAAACCATCAATTGCACCGTTGCCGGATCAGGGGGTAGTGCAACTCCCATCATACATAATGTCGTGGCTACGGATATGAACAACGATGGTATGCCTTCTAATCAATGTAGTTGCACAATCTGAATAATTCACCTTGATGAAACCTGTGAGCCCATTGTTTCGTATATCCCTGTGTATTTACTATAGGCTTCAGCTTTCGTTTCTAGTGGCGTGTATTTTGCTACATCGGATAAATTGTTATACAATTTTTTTGAACACAGATGTCTTATTGGATGGGATTTTGTCGGTGTGCGCTCTATGTCATAAACTAGTCCTAAATTAGATATAATTGTGTGTCAAAGGAGCTATTTGCACATCTGGCCTGTATCAGCTTCTATCACAATGAGGGCAGCCGTTTTAGTATTAGTGTGCAGGTAACTTGTTATAAAGATGTGTTTGGCGGACGAATTCTTTGCGTTGTATGTACGTATACGTTGAGAGACCTTTCTTGACAAATCTAGCAGGGACGTACACACCATTTGCTTGTGAGTATATGCTCGACTGCCGTTGATTTAATCAGATCAATGTATAAAGACAGTCGTATTCGCCAGGCAATTTAGACGGATTGGATCCGTAGTCCATTACGAAGGAGGGTGCATCTACTCGATTCGGATACGCAAGCATTCGATAGTAGGAGATACAGCTCAAACCAAGACCCGTTATCTGTCCGTACGTGCTGTCTTGGGTCGTACCATAATCGAGAGTGCGATATGACGCCTTCATCTGCACACCGCGGCACACACAATCGTTGTCAGATATCCATTCAACATACTAACACTATGACCAGATATGCCCACCACTAAAGCAATGTCGCTCGCACGTATCAACCACATCGTACCATGTAGGTCGATTGGATGTAGTGGTCACATACACCGAGGCAGATACCACTGCGATATGGCTGTGTCTGGGTAGTGCAGATGCCAATGGGTTCAGCAACTCATCCGTCGTCGACACAAACGGCACAGACATCAGCGGCCAGCCTGCTGTGCTGGATTACAACGGAGATGGTTTCAACGATTTTCTTGTGCAGGTAAAAAGCCTCTATCCGCCAGGCATCACTGGTCAAGGACTATGAATGCTGGAGTGATACATGACTTTGATGAGAGTGTTTCTTCGAATGCTCGTTGCGTATGGCTTGCAGCAGTTCAAAGCAATTGATAGTGCAGCGTCATTTAGTTGGCAAACATCCTAGGTGCAAACCTGTGTACTGAAGTAAGACTCGGCCCTGTATTGTACAGTATCACAACGTGATGAGGTGTGCGCATTGCAGTGTATCGACGTCAAAATCAACGTATGCTTGTAGCTGTATGTGCGACACCCTACCCTCAAGGCTATTCAGGGTTAGTACCTTTTGCAGTTCGTAAATATATGTGCTCAAAATTTACGTCTTGCATCGATTTCTTGTTGTGCATTGCGTTTCCCATTTCAAGTACCGGGTTATCAGTGAAATGTATTTTTATAAAAGTCTCATGATATATGTACGGTTTTAAGAAATGTAGCACATCTTAGCCATGCCTCTATATACTTACAAGGCAAAATTTTCCACCATATCTCACACACAACTCAACGCCTGCGGTATCGAAGTCCGAGACACCCACTTATACCACCAGTCCCACATCCAATTCGACACCTTACCTCAGTCCACTCAACTATACCTGCCGACTACTACACAGTTATCTGTATCCACTCAACCACTCCAGCCAACAACCACACCTTCGCACATGTTTAGTCAGGCATATCTGCCTATATTCACATTCTTGCCCAGTCCACTCAACCATACCTACCGACTACTACACAGTTATCCGTATCTACTCAATCACTCCAGCCAACAACCACACCTTCGCACTCTTTTAGTCAGGCATATCTGCCCATATCCACATTCTTGCCCAGTCCTCTCAACTATACCTGCCGATTACTACACAGTTATCTGTATCCGCTCAACCACTCCAGCCAACAACCACACCTTCGCGCATGTTTAGTCAGGCATATCTGCCCATATTCATATTCTTGCCCAGTCCACTCAACCATACCTACCGACTACTACACAGTTATCCGTATCTACTCAATCACTCCAGCCAACAACCACACCTTCGCACTTTTTAAGTCACGTATATCTACCTATATCCACATTCTTGCCCAGTCCACTCTACCATACCTACCGACTACTACACAGTTATCCGTATCTACTCAATCACTCCAGCCAACAACCACACCTTTGCGCTTGTTTAGTGAGGCATATCTGCCCATATTCACATTCGTGCCCAGACCCACTCAGCCATTCCAGCTCACAACCACACCCGAAATTACACCTCTGAAGCCATACCCACATCGGGTTTTATAATGGCACACATAGCTCTAAACACACGTGTGCGGGCATTACAGATACGATACCCACACATCTTTCACCCGCACGGCATTTCATATGCTATCGCTGTGCTGTATATCAGTCTCCCACCAATGGCCGTGGAGTCTTGCTGTATAAGTCGTCGGATCCGGATTCACTGGTCAGCGAGCCTACGTATGTTTTCTCATCGCAATCGGAAGTCAATGCCACCACAACAGAAGCTCTGCCTGCCATTAGTGTCCCACACTCCAATGCCTTCGTGGATTTGAACGGTGACTGTCTGGCAGGTATGTATGGCTATTTTTGCATGCAAGCCGGTGAAGTATATCCACTGCCGCTGTTTTGTTGAATATTGGTTCTCTGCACCTGTGGGTGTGTTCTTCTAGGTTAACACTATACACATCATATATTATTTTGACATCATGTTAATAGGTTCTGTCTATTTATCTGTGTGTATGATGTACTACATACATATGTGTATAAATACAGGCAGTTGTGGGACACCATATACAACCAAACCATTCTATCAGTTGTAGCTTCACATATTAGACATGTTTGCGCAAGCGACAAAGCATCGTTGGTTTTCATTACGAGTACTCTGACGACCCCACCACATACTATTATCCGGTATGCAATCTTATTTCGCCAATTCATTATCAGTCTGCCCCTTATTAGTCTGTGCTCCGCTCAATGCTCAACAGATCTTGTAGTAACCACTAAGGAGGGAATCGAGTTCTGGCTCAATATCCCAGGGGAAGGAATAAGCAGCGCAACGCGGACGCTGCTCAAGTTGCCGGTGGGTGTTTTGTACACCAATCTAGGGCAGCTCTCCTTCGACGACATAGGTGTGTGTGTGCCGCTATAAACATGGCTTCACAGTTTCCGTGTGCATTATGCTCGGACTTTTGCTCACGTCGAAATTGAGACGAGGTTTGCACTTCTACTCCTCATGTGTCGTTTTCTTTCTTCCGCGGCGATTCTCACTGTACCCATTAGATTCGGATGGAGCCATGGACATAGTAGTACCGGTGTGCACTGTTTCCGACAGCGTCTGCACTACTTCACAGGTCCTTATCCTGTACAACTCCGGTATGTGTTTCTTTACACTTGGGCGGTGGTCGTACCCCCTGAGATGTTATTTGGCTCAATATATCTAAGTGGTATTAACTCTATGTTCAGTATATGGACGAGATACATCTCTTGTCGAGCTGTTGCAGTGGAGCTTTGCTTGCATCTCCAGCGCTCTATCGCTCGCGATGGGTTGAATTCGTCGCGCCAAGGTGCGCACTCAAGCGCCTAGCTAAACTAGAGAATTAATGAGACGTAACAGTAGTTTGCGTGTAGTCTCACGATCAACATAGGCTTCATCCTTGACACAGATATATGTTATGGCATGGCCCACTACCAGGATCTACTCGGACCTCACAAAGCTGTTATTATGAGACGTATTGTACTGGCCACAGCAACTCATGTGGATCGGTACTTCGAAATATCATAATTCAGGAAGAGCTGTTAATCACTATTTTCTTCTTCTATGGTTTTGCGTGATGGTTTGTCTTATTAGCCTTCATTATGCCTCGTACATACTAATATAGCTCCCACATAACGGCACTATCGGAATTTGACTCCATATTGTTTGACGCAGCAGGCAGATTCGAAAGTGGGAATCTGCGTCACTTAGCTGGTGGAGAACCCACATCCGTGGTCGTAGCCTGTGCGTCTAGGCTTCACACTCATACACTGGTTTCAAACTTACGCATTGTCTTCTTGACTCACATACTCAGCCACCATCGATCGAGACTCCAGGTGCCAGGCGGCGTCTAACTGGGGCTTCGGCAAACGCTACACTCTGCAGGTGCTGGCTGACGTTAACTTCGTTCCGTATAAACCTGGAGATACCAATTCGCCGCCGATTGCGCTCCGCACAGGTAAATGAATGCATTGTTTGGGGTGTTCCTGACCTTTTTGTCTCCAACCCAGATACACTTTGCTCTGGTTGCTCTGCTGATGCTATACAGTAGACGCCGTGGTGTTCGTGGATGTAGTCGTCCTCTGGTCTTCTCGACAAAGGGTCGGCCTAGCGCTGTCAATGCACCGGGTGGCCAAGCACAGGGCACGCCAGGAGTGTTGAATCCGATATTATTGCGCACTGGTTGTCACACTTGTTTGCCTCCCTGTCGGTCTGAGCTACTTTTGCCTCTGCTATACGTCGCTTTGTATAGTCTTGTGTCGTCTAGTACAGAACCACGGACCCAAGAGGGCATGGAGAAAGCTATGGTGCTGTCGACATACATATGCAGCGTTTTAATGCTCGCCTATATTACATGTCTGAATTCCGGTTTTTGGGCAGGTTGTCTCGACTTCGATGGATTTCCCGATGCGGTGGGGGTAGCCATAGTCTCGGCGTCCGGGAAGAAATCATTGGTGCTTTTCATGAACCAAGACTGTGAGGATATACCTGGCATCAATCAAAACACGATGAATGTTTGCGATCGACGAGGATTTCTGCCGGTATGATACCGCGCTTGTGTTGATGGTGTCTAGTGGCATTCTCTGGTGGGATTTTGTCATGGAGTGCTTCTGGTGTAGCTTCTCCCATTGTGCTTTTTTAGGAGTTTTTTGACGTATCAGAATGACTATTTATACGTGAGGTTGTACGCGGAAAGGTGAAATATAGTAGTATCAACATCGAATATCGGCGCATTCTTCTTGAATTTGGTACAACTGTCGTCAGAATTAGTTTTTATCTGCACATTCTCTTGAAGAAACTACCATGGTATGTTGTGTTTGATTGCCTTGATTTTTAAGGTAGCTTACTATATAGGGTTGCTTTATATATGTCTAGGTGTGGCAAGGAATGTTGCCGGGTTAAAAAGCTTTCTAAACTTTAAAGTTCGTTATTTAATTAGGTCACTCAGCGAAACAATATGTCGTGGTAACCGGTTTGAACTGCGGATACGTACTATCAACCACGCCCTCCCCAGACTGATCCTCTCGCTGGCCTTCCATTGCCTATTGTGCATTAATTCTATGCAATTATACATTCTGAGAAGATCCCTAATATATTATAAATTCATGTTCACCAGGTGATCGAGCCTGTCGTGAGTGATGTTACTGATCCCATTGTTGGGGCATTCTTTGACTATGAGGAGAACATCATTTTGGACCTGGTGGTGATTGCGCAGAGCACCACAGGGACAGTCATACCACGGATTCTAAAGCAAAGTCTGGTCAATGATGCGTTCTTCGTCAAGGTGAGTTGTATCGCCAATTTGTCCTCGAAACCACTTATATCACGTTTGCTGAAGCATTTGTTTCGGTGGTTGAGTGGTACTGTTTTTATGCGTCGGATGGGCTTTGATACCGATTTTTTACATTTGGTCCGTTGGGTGGGTGTGTTATATCTGGTTCAGGAGAGACTTTTCGTACAGATACTGCACCGACGGCCGTCAGCAATATGTTGCTCGTTATGTCTGTAAGTATTATACAAGGTGACATCTTCAATACGCATGGTGAAGCAAAGATTGGTCCACAATTCGCGTCTTCTTGGCATTTGTGATTGCGTTCAAGGTTACTGGCAACGACTCACCTCGGATACATACATTAAACTGATCAACGGGGGGCGGTGTGTTTGCCGTCAGGCTGGGTGGGTTGTTTCAAGTGCTTACGTCTTGTGATATGCGCACTAAGGCATAGTCCACTTCTAAGGCGTAGTCCACTTCACGTTTTTGAGCTTTATTTAAGTGATTGGGTGTGTTGTATGTGAATATGAGGACATTGGGAAGCTGGGTAACCTTTTCTTGTCAAACTGCGTGGGTGTGGTATTGCCTATTCACAGGCTAAGGTTTGCCGTGACTACTAAAGCTCAGTTTGGCTTACGGTTGTGGTTCACTTCTTGCAGGTTCGTGTATGTTCCAGACCACGAGCTGTGGTGCAGTGTTTGATGCACTGGTTGATTCTGTGTCACGTGGCATTGCAAGTTTATATCAGTTGAAACCAGCACCCAGTCATTGTCCCACTGTGATCGTGATAAGCCCAACTACCTACGGCTGAGCGCGGACATGTCGCGTAGTTTGAAAGCAAGCTTGTATCCTCTGTGTCTAAACGTATGTGCATATTTTACGTGAAGGTTCGAACGGAACAATTCACATCATATACATTCTCTCTCCGCACTTTTCTCACAGGTGACCGTGTTAAACGGAGTTGACATGAACGCTGACCCGTTACCCTACGGTGTGAACACTATAGGGGCGGCTGTTGGGTTGCAGTTCGTTGACATCTACGGACAAGACCAGACACGTATAGCCGCACAGCAGTCTCTGACATGCTATCAATCGCTACAGACAGGTGTGTGTATAAGTCTACGGGGTGAGCATCAAAGGTAGGCTCGTACAAGTCCTATTGTGTGGTGTATCACGCAATAGGAAAATATTGTGCCAGAGGGCGGACTCTTGTCAAACTACGTTGGGGAATTAGTGGTTGAGTGCCGGTGGCCCAACTGATTGTCGAACTGGCCCTTCAACCTGATTTTGTTATGTCCTAGTGCCGAATATATTTATGTGGTTTGCGTCCATGTATGTCTATGTTTGAGTCTGCCCGTGCCGGTGGGTGCATATATGTCTAAGTTTACGTCTTGGTTGACTGCAGCGTCTATGTTCATCCACAAGCACACTCCGGGGTATAGCTCCATTTTATTTTAGTATTATCTGCAATTGTGTACGTCTAAGAGTACCTCGCCGTGGATGGGGAATTGTGCATTTGCGTGCACGTGTCAGAATTCAATGATCTGTGTGGATTCGAAGCTCTGGGGAGTATTTCGATGCCTCCATGCTTGTGAATGTGACAAGGGTAACCTCTCTTTTGCGTATGTAGATATATCTATGTATAATCAGGGCCGTGTGCTTTTTTATGTGCTGCAAAGGTGTTCTTGTGGTATCCCGCTTCGTTCGATGTTCTGTCCACCCTGCAGTTCCTTTACCAATTGCATTGCATTTCTTTCGCCTCCCTCTACCACACAGGCTATAGTGTGATAGGTCTAGGGCGTACCACCAACTACATCGATGACCTGACCACGGCCATTGCATATACGGGCAACGGGGTCATCAATAGCCAAACTTGGAATGCAGTGCTTCCGAACTCTCAACTGGTGATTGCACCTTACCAACCCGATCAACCCGTGGAGTATGTTTGCGTCATGGAGTGATCTATTTTTAGACCTACTCCAAGAACTCACATTTTATTGTTTCTATCAAGTGTCCGCTGGTGTGCGTGTGTCTGCATTCACTCTTTGATACAGTAGATTGTGGCTTTTAGTCATCGTACTGCAACGCACGGAGTTCACGCTCTGCACATCCATCGATGTTAGGCTGCTCGCACAGAATCATATGCATGCCACCTACATATTGATTAGCCATGCCAACTAGATATGTTGCTAACTGACTTCAACCTTCACTTTCGAAAGGGGTTGTTGAGCGAATTGGTACTATAATTAGTTGTTGACATCCTACTCTTACCTCCACAGCTGGACTATGAAGCTCTTCCTGGTCCCAAATAACGTGGTCTTATGGGTCAGTCTATCGTTAGTGGTGGGGTGCTGCGTGCTAACGATATTGTATCTTCTGCTGCATTTTCGGGAAAAGGTACGTAGAGGAGCTCATGCCGATATATCTGAAGTACTGCAATACCGTACTGTTAAGCAAAATGCCGTGGGTGATGGTGCCCAACAATTGTCTGTGGTGGGCGTATACATCTACAACAAAACGGCATATGTCTGAATAAAAGTGTGTATTTGTGTTATATACATGTATACATGTGCGTTTGTGTAATAACCATGCATACACATACATTCGTGATATCTTACTATCTGTTCGTGTTCGCACTCGTACTTCCTTTCTGTATATATGCATATCTGCGGGATACGGAATTGGTATTTAAGGAGTCTTCGCTTGCTTGGTACACTTGTAGGCTTCTGTGAATCACTCTCATCTATCACTTTATCTCGGGACACACGCCTGATCCCTGGTGGTCACCGACTTCTCTACAGCGCATAGACGTATGTGATAGACTAGTACTGCGTGAAGAGCATACAGATATTCCTGACTGATCAATGGTCCCTACCCCTTTTATATATTTTTAACAGTGGGAAGACGAGCAGGAGAAACGGAGAACGGATCATCTCTTCAACTTCAACGCAATGTAGTCTTCCCAAGCCTTGCAGGCGAGCCAAAACATCACTGTGCCCGTGCAAAGTCCCACGGCGCAATTGTCCCAAGTATTAGCTATGCATATCGCGACAGATGTGCTCTTTACGGTAGTGTGAAGGAGATAGCCCTGCGCAAAGTATTCGTTTTCAGATCACGTGCTTTACGGGCCAGCTATGTCATAAAACGGTGTATCTCGGTATGGGATATGCAGACAGGTAGAACCCGGCCTTGCCTCTGCACTGCTGACGAGGATACCTGGTATATTGTATTCTCAGGGATGATGTACCGTCTGGCAACCGAGCATTGGATGCCTGAGTGCACTACATGAGGCTATGAATACGCACAACAGAGCACCTGCCAATGCAGTCACGCTAATGGCTCACATATGTCCACGGCCACGTGAGAAGAATTGTACTCGGCCCCGGTAGAGATAACGATTTGCATATTGCCCATAGAGATATAAGCGAATGGTATACAAGACATGAGCCGCATATGTACATCTGGGGGGATGCAACCGCGAGTATGGCCGGAAGGTCGATCTGCTTTGGAGACAAGAGTATCGTGTTGGATACAAGTCTTCTTGTTGGCAAAGCCTCCACACAGAGCACCTGTCAGTATGCCACGCTGGCGGCATTCGTACAAGCACGTCGCCATTCGACTTTCAACGGGTGCGACTAGTATTGCAAATAGTCTATTCACTATATGTGGTGTTCTGTTAGCGATATCTGCATTGCTCAGAAAAAGTAAAGCACAGTGCAAACTTCACGAATATTTTATGCAGTAGCTTGGTGACGCGTTCCACTCTGGAGAAGCCACTTGAATGGACTCATGCGTATACACACTTGAATAAACTTGTGCGTATATATAGTTCTTGAATATGGACAGAGTATGTTGAGTTATTCACTACTGTGTATAAATCAATTCTCTTCTATCACTATGATGTGCTCGAATGGTTATTGTAGAAGATTTGCAAACCGTCCAACAGACATGATTCGCATACTATTTATATATGTTTTGTGTCAGACAGTCATCACTCAGCTCTCTATGTCATTTGCCTGGCTCTCTCTGCGACTACTCTCTCTAGAGAGAGAGAGAGAGAGCGTCAGCAAGTCCGAGTGCATACATCTCCCGCCAAAATTCCAGAAAAATTTTAATTTGTATATTTTGTTCCCGGACCCGTAGTCGTTGGGTGGTAGACTCGTATGTCGTAGATGCCGGGCCGGACCAAGAATGATAAAAAATAATTTCAGAAATCAAACCAAAAAATTAAATAATAAAAATTGGTGCAGTAGTAGCAGTACCAATGTTATCTTAGCTTTCTTCTCTCTCTCTGTAGTAGTAGAGGGTCATGGCAGTACTGAGTACATATGTATGCAAAGGAAATAAGTAAATAGATATAAATATACATTGTGATTTGTGTGTAGTGTAGTGATTCGCATCTTACATGTACTGTTGATGGATACCCTGCATCTGTCGATCCACGGACCACAGGGCTATAGGATATATATATATACACATATGAGACACATGTACAAACGTGTAACACCCACTGTATATAACTACATCACTTGCCCAAACACCGTACAATTCACAGAATTTCTGGCCTGTATGGGACGCTTTCTAATTCGCGAGTGCCCTTAAGCTGAGATATATTTGATCACATTCAACTATATCTGACTACTTTTAACTACTTTCGAGCGTTTACATACGAATATCGGTACAAGAAGAGTTACATTGCCGTCTAGCAATATGCAGTTTGCGACGACGAAAGGTGCCCGTTCCTCTGCTCTGGTGGCCCGGTTAGCTCAGCCATACCTAATACATTCACCCTATGAAGCCAAATTGCCGCATGTGGACGACCCCATATTCTTCACTGAAATCATGCGTTTGCTCAATGCACACAGGAGTTCTCATCGTGGTTTACACAATAATTCGCATAGTGATGCACAGTCGGAAACAGATATAGATCCAGATATATCAGAGAACATGAGTGATCAGCAGTTGTCCTCGAATATACGCACAATTCTGCGGTGTGCGTCTGCTGTGTATACGGTTAGGTACGATCGAGACAATGTGAACAAGCACGTGCGCAGGCTGCAGAGAGCCGAGAGGAGTGGCTTACATGAATACTTCACCACTGTGGCGCAAGGTATGCGAGAGTGCGTGCATCCGGCATTAGTTAAAGTCAATCGTTGACTGTACTTGATAAATAATCTATCTGACTTCTGAGAAGCCTCAAATGCTTAATTCAAATAGGTACGGGAGTGGCATACATGGGCTCTCCACCACTGTAGTGCAAGTTACGCGAGTGGGCTTGTATGTAGGATTGATTATGATTTTGTGACTTGGGAAGAGGTGGAGTGTAAATGTTAATGGTCTCCGAAAAGTCTACTATATGATGCAAAGTAAGCACGTCTAAACACACAACAACCTGTACGTATTAGCATTTAATGTGCAGTGTATCAAGTGCCAGACCTTATTCTGCGGTCTCAAGACCCTAAACCCGTCCCCGTGCTGGCCGTCGCCGTTGTCGTGTTCAGGCGTCGTATCCGCCAGCACGAGGAAGCGCTTAGTGATCGCGAAATTGTGATTATTGCAACGACATCATTGAGGATGCCATTACATACCTAATTATTTATTTTTCTTGTCTTCACATCATCTCCACTCTATGTACACTCTATCCGGAGCCTCATGTTTACGCCTCTTAATCGCGTTGTAAACACTTCTGATAAATATAGCTTTCACCACGCTTATCGCAAACTAATATGTCACCACAACCTGAACTGCAGATCGTAGCGAGGACAGAGACGTGGTAGTAGCAGCTTTATTAGCTACTGGCTATCTGTGCGGCAGTGATTCAGTATGCGATGCGCTTCTCGATCAAGGGTTCTTATCGGTTTTATATAGGATACAAAGCAGGTTTCCACAGCATTATGATGTGCAGCTAGCTTGCACGTATGTGGTCTACGCTCTTGTGGAGAGAATGGTCGTGTCTCGCACAGATAGTGAGGCAGATATACAGAAGGATGTGTGTGCACAAGTGTACGCTTGCGCTGAAACCGCTCTTGCTACTTACTCCGATTGTGTGGATATCCAAGCCAGGGCTATCATGGTGTGTACGCGTGTCCTGCAGCTTGAGATGAGTGCGTTGGTTGCTGAAGGTAGTGACAGTGAATCAGTATTAGCTTGTAATCCACAGATTTTTTTGGAGTGTGTGCACCGAGCGATGAAGACGCTTACGGGCAATGCGCGTGTTCAGACAAGTGGTTTGCTCGCTTGGCACCGACTGTGTGTGTACGGTCTCACCACTGATAGCAGCGACGCAGCAACCACAGTTGGCAATGGCTCACAGTCTAGCTCACCTGTACCTATACACACCGAGGTCCTGAACAGTAGAGTATCCCAGGCGCAATCACGAATAGTGGACTCAATCATTATGAACAAAGCTGACACAGATGTGCTGAGGGCCATGAGACGCTTCC
This sequence comes from Sphaeroforma arctica JP610, assembly GCF_001186125.1. Taxonomy (NCBI): domain Eukaryota; class Ichthyosporea; order Ichthyophonida; genus Sphaeroforma; species Sphaeroforma arctica. Next base: position 14,236 of record NW_014040344.1, on the reverse strand, counting down.
CGGACAAGCGCGAGGTGCAGTCAACCGGCTGCCAGTTCTTCAGCTTGTTCTGCTCGAGCCCGCGTATGAACGCGTGCGCGGCTTCGCATGACTCGCACGTGGCCTTGCAGAAAACCATGCAATGGCACCCGCAGGACTTGCAGCTGCACACACGCGCTATGCGAGCGCTGATAGCTTTCGCATTAGCAGGTACGGATAGTGATACTGATGGATCGGGCGCAATCGCGCAGAGGGTGGCCAGGTTGTGGGAGGTAGCATTGTATCGAGATGTATGTGCTACCGTGGAGTGTGCATTGCGTGAGATGGTGAAGTTACGGGGAATGGGTGGGGACGTGGCTGCTAGTGATGGGCATAACATTGATTCAACGCGTGCTGATACAGTTGGGGGTGTGGCAGAGGAGGTTGCCAGTTGCCTAACTCCGTCATCTCTTATCAGTCTAGGTGAGACTCACAAACCAACCGACGCAAAACAGGTGGTGGTGATAGGCTGTGAGCTTATCCGGTTGCTGTATACGCACGCGTGTGCAATTGATACGACACGACGGTCGGCTTCCGTTAGACGGCGCAGCAGCACAAAGGAGGATGAATATCTGGCTTCGATGGAGAAGTTAGGCACACATGCCAGTGGGCACGGCTACTTGTGGGACGTACAGGCTGTTCTCATGGATGCTTTGGAAGCCTCTCCTGATGACCTGTGTGTGCAGCTGTGTGCGCTGCAGGCATTGTGTGCATTCGCGGGGGATGATGCGAATTTGAGCGGCATGAATACGAAGCAAGGCATGTCCGTGAAGGTTGTGAACTTAGTGCTGACCGCGATGGATAACTATTTGCACGTGTGTGCTCTGCAAAGGGTTGGGTGTGTATTTCTTATACGCGTGTTTGAGAATGAACAACTACAAATGCAGAAGGGAAAGTTGAAGGCCGGTTGTGTGACCATGGGCACGGCCGTGAGAAGGGCGAATGCGCACTTGATCATCCAGAAGGCGATGCGCGCTCATGACCAGGACCTCTCACTGCAAGCTTACGCCTGCGAGGCCTTGGTGGGCTACTGTGCTGATGAGAACAACGTGCGCAAGCTGGGTGTGAGTGGATTGTATTTGGATGTCTTAAGTGCCATGCGTGGTGTTCTTGATAGTGATAGGCCGGATGCAAAGCTATGCAAGGAAATGGAGGGGGATAAGGGAAACAGGGAGGAAGCTAAAACGTCGCTTGCGTTGCAGCTGGCCGTGTGTACGGTATTTGATGAGTTTTGTGTCAATAAGGATAACAATAAGTTAGCGGGTATGGCGGATGTACATCTGCTTCTACAGCAGGCTATGGACCGGAATTTGAAATGCGCTAAACTACAGATAGTGACATGCTACACACTTGCACAGTACTGTCGAAACGAACAGAACAATGGGAAATCGGGGGAATCGGGCCTCCACAGAGCTGTGCAGCGCACAATGGAGATGCATGCCAATAATGAGAACTTACAGGAAGCGGCATGTATGGTTTTATGCAGGTACTACAGATCGTCCGAAAATGTTCAGCAAGGCCAGGCGGATGGTGTACTCGATGATATGGAAAGGGCTGCAGTGCATTTTCCGGACAATGTGGACATCGTCAGTGCTCATGCATTGGCCTGCAATTACGTCGAGCTGCTGGAGGCGCAAAAAACGCCTTCAGTAGCACCTGGGTCGGATTGCAACGATAATACGGATGACTTCAATGTCCTAAGACAACGTATTTTGAGCGAAACCGCAAGAGCGGGCGGCGCTCATACCAAAAAGAGTGGGGTGAGGAGTGCAGGGGCTGGAGAAAGAGTAGGAGACAGCCCCGAAGACGAAATGGAAGCTATAGTGTGGCGCGAACAACGGGATTTGATAAATGATTCACCAAAAGCCAGGACGAAGCGTGCTGCAGCTCTTAAAGCCAAACGTATAAAGCTGGTGATGAACGCATGCCTTATACTGGTGGTTTTATCCGTTGTGTATGGAGCTCTGTGGCTAATCACCCCTAGGTGGATTCAAACGAGTATGTTCATGAGCCTAGAGCATTTGGGAGTGGTGTGTACCTCCGTGTTTCTTTTCTACAAGAAGAGCAGAGAGATCTATAAGACTTTGGTCGGAGCTTATAGATGGATGTCGGGAGCTGAGGAGTCTCGTGAGACAAGGAGTGGATATATAGTCGGATCCCGTACGCGTCGGTAGGATATCTTTCGGTTAGTTATCAACTAGGATGAACGTATGAGCACTGTTGCGTGCGATCAGTGCCATCGCCCGTGTGGGCAAATTTTTTTTTTGAAAGGTTGAAGCAATTTTGATGTATATGGACATCAAGGAATACCTGTTGGAAACATTTCTGAAATAAAGTTGTTTGAACTTGAATGGTGAATGAAACCTCATATAAATATGAATGTCACACAAATTTGAAATTGGTACTAGTTGTAGTACAGCTAGTGATCGAATTTTGATAAGCAAGAGACCTAAGAACACTTGATGATAAGCATCTGAAAATTGAAGACGTCAATCTGCCGACTTTTTCAAATTTCTCCTGCGGCCTATTAACTTGAAGGCAATGAAGCGAGTTGTATAGTTTTATCTGCGTCAGGGTCGCGGCACAACATTGCGACTTCTGGTTGTTACATAATAGCCACGGCCATCTGCACAAGTCGGGTCAAACAGCATTTTGTCAAAAGGTAATTTTCCCAGACACGAGAATTGTATAATCGCCCAAATTGCCTTTTGACTGCAACATCTCTAGAGGGCCATGTAATAGCATGCTCTTTAGTTACTCCTCAACCAAGAATCAAAAGTTCGATCAGGGAGTTTAATAGGTAAAATGTAAATGCAATGGCCGCGTGAATTAAAACGTGCAGTTCTGTATAACATTTCAAGTTTTAACAATACCAGCTGTGATTCCTGAGCGTGAATTTGCGCTAATATCTACGTCTCTCAAGTTGAGACGATGAGAATACAAGTCAAACATATGATGGCATGGTTACTTTACTATAGCTATCGTCGTCTTTAATATGGTGGATATGAACTCATGGCTTGCAACAGATGAGATACTTACCTTAATTCGAGATAAAATGTACTATTTAAATTATTTCTTATGATCATCGCAGGAAGCTAAATGTTGTTTTTAGAGATCAAGTCCCCAGACAGAAACCACGCGGCGCGCGCAGTTGAAATGAGTAGACGTTCCTCCCTTCTTCATCTACTAACACGAGGTCCCCATTCCTAAGTATGACAGCAGCCACCGCGTCTGTTCGCAAAATAGGACTGAACTCCCGCCCTATTGCTGTACCCTTCCTATACTCGCCAATTTTGATTGTTCCATCAGCAAACTTCATTTGACAGTTCGTTCCATTACTGCATGCAGAACTCGCACCGGAGAACTCTGCAAATTTCACACGCTCTCCATCTTCCGTGGTTGCAGGTCCTGACAGCGTGAGTACTCCTTTTGCTTCCAATGTAAGCCTTACATCGCAAGGGCCCGTCAGGAAATTCCCAGGTGTCATTCTAAACCTAACCGGATCATTTGGGAGCACACCCGTGGGGTATGCGGCTGTATATTCTACCAAGTTTAACACAGGTTTATCAACATTAGCCCTATTCTTATCTAAGAGTGGACTACCGGGTGACACGGGGGAATTCGCTGGAAATCAACCACTCTCAGATACAAAAGCAGCCGTTGCAGCTGCTCCTGCGCCAGCACCAACACCGCCATTCACAGTAATGTCAGAATCACCAATACTGCTCACTCCTCCTCTGTCAGAATTCACATTCGAATTCTGCAAATCAATATTTACATTCTGCACAGTATTAACAGGTACAATGCCAGTGACCGGCACTGTTGGGTTGAAGGATGTTGGATTGAAGGATGTGGGATTGAATACGTTCGGATTATATGTAGCTGGATCAAATGTGTTTTGTGTGGTTGTCGCGAATGGATTAGTGTTCGAGAAGGTAGGATCGAAATTCGTAGTCGTGAAGGGATTTGTGGCGAATGGATTTGTGGACTGCCGCCTTCGGACAGGATAAGCCAAAGCGCTATGGTGAACAAGTAAGAAAACTGCCCACAGTATCAGTACCCTCCTATTGAACATGCTTGTAAAGATGTGCATCCGAATGAAATTTTATACTTGCGACAGTTGAAGTGTAGGTTTAGGGTGATTTACAACTATTCTGTGGTAGAAGTTTTGGGTTGTATATATAAATAAACGCACATAGCTATACGCTTGTTTCAAGGGAACTCATGCTGAGTCGTGCACGGTGGGTGGTGAACGGTGGTGAAGGGGAGCGTTCCTTATCCACGGACTCTAGGTATAGACAGCGAGTCAGTGACCAGGTCACCAGATAAAAAAATTAAAAATATGAATGTACATAGGGCATTTAAAATTTATAAAATTTATTCTTTTTTTATTAAATTGAGAGTTCAACGAATTGGCTGTTGCCTGTTCGGCTGGAGTCAGTGGAGTGTTGAAACTTGGAACTTGGGAATTTCAATTGGGACTCTGAGAGTTGGGAACTTGGGACTTGGGAGTTAATGGGCTGGTACATATGAGGTCGCGACATGTTGTCTGTATATATGAAAACAAGTAAATGACCGTCGCGACGTGTCGTCTAAAAATGTCGTATGTCGTTTAGATATACATACTGGACATGTTGTCATACATACAGTCGGAAATTTTCGGAATTTTCATGCTCACCCTTTGGTAATCGATGAAAGGTACCGTGATGATTGGCGAAATTTTCAGATATTGATGATTCAGAGGGTCTAATTTCTTCAATCTCGAGTCGGCCACAAGACATGTCGCCTAAAAAATTACGTAAACGAACGTCGCGACGTGTCGCCATAGGCAAAACTGCAAAAGACATGTCGTTTACCAGCTCGGCATACATGTCTCATCAGTCGTCAGTCATCACTCAGTCATTGCTGACTCTCATTGACTCACTCTGCTCAGTCTGCTGGAGCCTGGAGGCTGGAGTCTACTCTGGAGTGTGAACTGTGAAGTGTGGAACGTGGCCTTTGGAGCATCTACCTCTCTACTCTAATCCTCTATTGACTATTTTCTAAAGTGAAAAGTCACCATGCACGCCTGCCAGGTCTAAACTCTCTCACTCATATTTTTTTAAAGTTACTCTCTCTCTCTCAGTCTCTCTCTCACATCTTGATGGATCATTGAATCCATGACGTGTCTCATAAAAGTCATGATGATGTGTAGGCGAAATTCAGAAATAAATTTCAAATTCTTCTTGAGTCGGATCTTATTTGTTTAAAATAAAAATTAGATCTTGTAGAGATATGTAGAAGTGTTTGACAGTTGGCTGTTTGACAATACTGTATTTACAAATGTACACATGTATTTATATATATTGTTTTAATAAAAATCGAAGCCGATATTTAAAATATAGTTGACTCTTCTTGACTTTGAGTTTGTCAGTTTGAGACCAGCAGTGTGTCTGCACTCTGCAGGCCTGCAGCAGAGTCCGAACTTGAGGCTTGAGACTTGAGTCACACTCTCTCGAGACGAGTGTGACAGTGTGCAACACAAGAGTAAACAACACTGCAAGACTCAAGACTCAGCACGAGTCAAGACTTATTCCTCTCACACGACCCTCGGCCTCTCCCCCAGAGAGAACCAGACTCCCAAGTCCCAACACTCACACAACAAGAAGTGTGAGGAGTGAGGAGTCTGAGGACCCACTCTCAGTCTCTGCAAAGTCTCCACAGTGAACACTGAACACTGAACAGTCCACACTGTCCACAGTTCACACACTCGCGCAAAAGAAGATTTCAAGATATGTACATACATAGTCCTTTTTTCTATTTAATTAAATTAGGAGGACGAAGAAGAAAAGAGAAGAGAAGTGAGTCTCAGAGAGATAAAACACCGCTTACGTCGGTAAGGAACTAAAAGCTCTGAAACGAGGGGGACAATTTTAATTTTAATTTTGGGTTTTCGTACCCATGTTTCGTTTGGGAAAGCGCGCCCCATGGGTTTAAAAGTGCAACATAAATTTTGGTTCACGTTTCGGTCCAGATTTCCATAAAAATAATTTGTTAATCTTGTTTTGGGCCTTTCTATATTCATGTACATTGTATAGGGTCTCAAATGGGCATAAATTTATTCCTTATTTGGATAAATAAAGTTCTGGGGTACCTAATAGCTAAAGCTTTTAGTGATAATAGATATGATGGAGATTGCCAGATCGGAGAGTTTGTATAAAATAAATAAAATTTGTGTCTGTGACCTCTCAGACTCTCACGAGTCACAACTCACAAGAGCTGTATTTTAAATATTACTCTTATCGCGGTCTGATTGTACTCTTTTTCTATCAAATTTGGGTATAACTGACAATACCCGATCACAAACTTCGTAGCATTCAGGGCGCGTTGTGGTAAATTTATAATCGACTCGATTTATACATTTAAAAAAATGTTATTTATCTTATTTTTTCTTTGCTTTAGGAATTCATGACCTTTTAGAAAAAATCTAAAAATTAAAATAGAAAACAATACAACAACGGACGAGAGCAAATATTTTATTTGCAAATATTTATGATGGGTCTTGTAGGAGTCTATTAAAGGTAATAGGACACTAAGCCGCTAAAAGTCTATGAGTATTTATGGGCCTAAGGCCATACATACTACACATGGCCTCCTGAAATAATCGCATAGACCATAGCCTCCTGTTTCTTTTTTCAGGGCAATGCATAGACCCTGGGGTCAAAACCCTACTTTTGAGTACATGTATCACATTTAAACGAAGTAACACGTGTGTGATGACGTACTTCCTGTTATAAATGTAAATAAATTGTACATACATACATATTGTTAGTATTGTCATATTGTAAAATTGCTTGTGAGCGCCACTCTTGAGATACTTGCAAAATAAATATACATTTTGGGGTGCCTTTGTTTCGAGTCTAATAGGTTAGGGATACAGTAGATTGTGAGTCTCAACGATGTCAAAGTCTAAACCTCGTTCCTCATCTAGTGGCTTGCCGCAATCTAAACGGAGAAAGGTACAGAGCACACTTAAAGCTGAAAAATCAATAGATGCGGACAGTGTTGCGAGAATGCGCTTACAGAAACTGGGCGAGAGCTTCATGCGGCAGTTTGAGAACTCGGATGATAGTGCGGATTCAGACGTCGGTGAGGATCAGGCTTTCATTGCAAAGTCTGGACCTCAGGTCGGCTGTGCTCGACGCAGTAGCGATGAGATACGTGGCGAGCACAAGGATAGCGATAGCGAAAGTTTAAGCGAACGTGAAAGCGAAAGCGAAAACGAAAGTGAAAGCGAAAGTGAAAGTAATAGTGAGAGCGACGAGTCTCGTGCAGTAGGTGACGATGAGTCGAATAGCCATACGAGCGGGATAAAAAGGCGTAAATCTCATGCCAAGGGTGAAGAAGACACTTCGCCAACCTGTCGGAGAAAGGTGATGGGAAGGGCGACAGGTTTCGCAAACAATTCGCAAAATACGCGCACACGAGTGGTTTCTCAGAAAATACAAAAGAGGCAACCGCTAGTAGTTGATGCCACTGGCTATGGCAACATGAACAATAAATTTCAGGAGACGGCGATGCGCAAGGAGCGTCAAAATTTTTTGTCGGCGAAGGTGTCGGATGTACACACGAAGGTAGGCAGGGAACAGAAATCGATGGAATTAGGTGATAAATTCAGCGGAAACTATCTGGATTGGATGGAAGATGTGCATAAAGAGGTTGAAAAATTAGGTAGGTGCTTCCCGTAGTGTCTTGATTGCCTATTTGCGCCGGCTACATTCACCCACAATTATCGAGAAGATGCGGCTTGTGGTTCTTCCTGCAGATACCCTAATTTAGCGCTGCAAAGATTTTCAAGGTCGAATTCAACATGAATTTGTTTGTATACCTCAAACACACATATGTATATGAACACACACACACTCACACACTCACTCACTCACTATCTCTCTCACACACACAAAAAACACAGGCGCATAAACACACACAAACAAACACAAAGCC
>NW_014040344.1:0-4876 GCF_001186125.1 Sphaeroforma arctica JP610 | reverse complement strand
ATATGTATATGTATATATATCCATGTTTATATAAATACACACATATATAGATAGATAGATATATATATATATACTTACATACATTAATACAGATATATATATATATATATACTATTATGTATATATCTATATCTATATCTATATCTATATATATATATATAAATATATATTATATTATTTTATATACGTATATATAAATATTTATACATATTTATGTATATATAGTTATATATATATATATATATAGTATTTGTATTTTCATTGGTGTTAGTTTTTGTAGTGGTATTGGTGTTTGTGTTTGTGTTTGTGTTTGTATTTTATAAATTTATAAGGCCTTGCTAGCTATGTCCTCTAGTCATGGCTAGCTTTGTGGCTATGTCTTCTAGTCATGGCAAGCTTTGTGGCTGTCTTCTAGTCATGGCTAGTTTTGTGGGACACTGGTTTTGCCGATGAAAGTACCAGTGACGATTGGACAGGTCTTGGTTGTTGGCGTTTTTGCTGCAATTTTTGTTATTTTTTATACATATTGATGTTCCTGATTTCCGTACTCAACAGGAGCGTCGGCCTTGATGGGAAGAGCAAAGAAGCAATACGAAGCGAAAGAAATCATTAGATTAGGAGGAAACGTATGTAGCCATTCTGCGTTTAAATGTTTTTTTCAGAATGGTGATAGTTACATTCTATTGCTTAGCTGGATAGTTATACATATGCCGAATTTCAATCGTCTCATCACAATCACGTTAAAATGTCCTCATTTTATGTTTTTACTCGTTAAATACTAGGCTCCCAAGAATCAAAAGGTTCCATTAATCATCAAGACGGGGATGAATAAGAAAGCCAAAGAACGTGCGGTGAAAGCGGAGACTGCATTGAAGCTGTTGGGCATGTACGTGAAGAAGCCCAAAGAGAAAGTCGAGAGAAATGACGATGACAAGGGATTGGATATACACGCGGGTGTTGGCTCGTTTAAAGCTGGTGTCCTCAAGGTGAATAAAGATCTTTTCGCTCAACCCTCAGCTGTAAAGCGGGGCCCCAAACCCAGCGGAAAAGGTGGTGCACGGAATGGCGCAAAAGGCAGGAAGCGGAAATAACCATGGACAGCACTGTAAATATATATTTAAGTTTTCGCATGAGCGCGAATGTGTACAAGGCTGCCAAATTCCCTGGAGACAGGATGATGCTCCATTTATAGGATGGTTTGGTTTGAAGTATGGTTGGTGAAGAATGATAAAAAGCAACACACAAATAAGTGTGTCGGGCACACACGTTGAAGGTTGCTCTGGTATTTTGGTTGGTTGACAATGACTGGAAGCAACACACTTTCATAGAAATAAATGGTGATAGGCAATCATGTTGCAAGTTCCGGCGGCTTCTCCATGAAAGTTCGGTCACGCAGAGACCCAAAATGCAAGTTGAGTGCAGCTCAGAGATCTTTATGGATGGAAAAGCTATGGTCCCCTGGTCTCGACGTGTAGCTATTGCGTGGAGTTGGTGAATATGCTGATGATCGCTTCTGCGTTCCTTGATGGCGTGTCTCGTGGATTGGCCTTCGAACATCCAATGCATTGGAGCGATCGCGCATATGTCCATTTCCATGCAGATGCCAAGGGCATATCGGGTGTTAATCGATAAGAATCTTTGTTCAACGGTGGTCATTTGATCTATAACCCATGTTGGGAATATGGTTCCTACTAAGCGTTGCAGAGGAGACGAGTTGAATACTTGTCGGTTATGGGTGTCAACAGCGAACTGTCTTGATAGGCTGCACTTCGATAATCTCAAACAGTCATTTCACTTTCTGTGGAGAGAGGCCTGGAAGAATTTTCTAGGAGACACTAGCCTGCGCTTATGTTGAGCCTGGCTTTCAACCACATATTCCCAGGGATACAGAGACAGTATGTAAAAAGCAATCTTTTACTGCGGAATTTTCAGGGTGTGATTCCAATATTTATTTACATAACCGAGTTCGACGATAGCGTTATGTAACAGTACGCATTCGCAGGTAATCGTTTCCAAACCTTCCGGAATATTCCAAGCATAGCCTTCGAGTATCTCTGCTTTTGCAATTAAGTCGCGGTCCACGCATCAGTTCTCGACACATGAAACAAGCCGGACAATAAAGAGCCATGCAAACCAACACGATTTCAAAGGTGTAGCTCGTGTTGTTTTGTACATATGCGTGTATGTTTGGCTGTCTTTATTCATATGAATATAGATATACAGATTTCAGATATCGGTATGTCGGTCTAGATACATATATGTTTTCGATGAATATATATTTGCCCCTCCTCCCACGCGCACACAAGCATATATATACATGTAATCGATATATATATATATATATATATATTTATATATATATCGATTACATGTATATATATGCGTGTGTGCGCGTGGGAGGAGGGGCATATATATTTATACATATATATATGTATATATATATTTATACATATATATATGTCTATATATATTTATACATATATATATATGTATATATATATTTATACATATATATATGTATATATATATTTATACATATATATATGTATATATATACACACACACACACATATATATATATATATATATATGTATACATGGAGAAATATATATTAATAAAAATACTTGAATCTACATAATATATATATATATATATATATGTATGTATACATATACATGTGTAGACACACACACACATAAATATATATATATTTATATATATATATATATATTTAATAAATATGATATATATATATATGATATATATATATATATCAATTCAGGTGTCGAGCTCTCCGAGTTCGTACATTTTGACCTTAAGTAGTATTTATAGCGACGATCCGGATGTTTGCCTTCAGTAGCAAAATCGGATTTAGTTTATTACGCACTATTAAAGTGCTTTGTTTAACAATTTACATGACAGTGAATTTTAAAGTGACTATGGATTTGGAAGAGAGTACTAATCTAAAGTAAAGGATAGTAAAAGGATTGCAAATGTTAGACATTCTGAAAATATACATAAACCAGCTCAAGGATTTCGACATACGGACATAGCAGCTCACTGGCCAGTTGCGACACACCAAGCATCACAATGAAGAGCAGTTAATACTGAACTATTGGATGCATAAACAGGATATAGGACAAAATGGATACAGGGTGAAGGCACTGAAGGGTGAACATGATAGGGCACACCACACAACAATTGCGAGTACGGCGTAGGGATAAAATCATTTAAATATTTCGACGGGTGGTGAGTGGTGACGCCGTCACAATGCCACACCCCACGCGTAACGTCAAAATTCGCTTTACACGCATGCAGTAAACATTTAACGTGAATGCAAAACTGATAACGCTTAAAAACGTTAAACTGCCACCAATCAAGCAGTACTATTAAAAAGTATAAAATTTTAACGCAAACGATTGATTTCAACCCGTTTTTTTATCCAGACCTCGTTGGCCCATACCGCGGCGGCCATTCCGAGTTCCGTACAAAGCGTAAATCCAACAACAAAATTGGTTTTCCGCTGTTTCTATAAATGGCAATTTGACTGTTCCTATTTACTATTTATGTTCGGTTGTGGTATTCACTGCGTTGCAGACGTAGTGTGCGATTGTGTGTGGTTCACTGACACGAGTCACGACACTTTTTTGGTTTTTATATCTTTTTTATATATACATTATTACAAAAAAAACAAAAACAAAAAGTAAAAATTAAAAAATATAAAAAGTCACAGCCGCCGGCTCAGCCCTCAGGGCTCCGGCTCGTCACAATGAGGTTTCACGGCAACAATTGTTTGATAGAATTAGAAGGCTAAATATGCAGCAATCTAAAGAAAAAGAATAATAAATAAATAAATACTAAAAATAGAGTGGTAGTATGGGAAATCTATATATATATAGATATATCTATATAGATATATCTATAAATACCTGCCAATTAATGGCACTTTTTCTTGCGGAGTTAAAAAAGCCGCTGAGTTGCTATTTTTTTTTTTGGTAAACTTCAATGTTCAATAGGGCACAACTCACAGTCCACAGTCTACACACAAGAATTAGAGAGAGAGTCCGGACTTTGAGACTGAGAGTCTGGCCTTCACTCTTCAGTCGTCCACCACTCCCAGACTCCCAGTCCAGTAGAGTAGTAGACGAGCCTTCCTCTAGTTCCTATCCCTGGCTTCCAAGTCCTTCCCTTTCAGGCTCTATGTGGCTCCGTGAGGGTGATCATTATTATTAGCGAGTCGGAGACCATCTCGTTCTCGCCACTTGCTTTGATATAGATCCTGTATACACGCATAATTATACTACTACATAAGCGCTCATTGAATACAATATAATTACAGATAGTGGTCCACTCCAACTCTCTGTTCTGCACTGAAATATCAACACAGATTCTTATCGTATGTCGTAAGCTCTCGCCACCACGTCAAACGCCAAAATACGAACACACTCTGCGAACTCCCGTACACTATCGAAGGGAGTGAGTGCCAGTGAACAAAATGGACGGGAGTACCAATCATAATTACTGGGTCACCCCTGATTTGGGGGCCGGTAATCCCATGCCCACTCCCGTGCTATCTCGTACTATGAAGGCAGAGCTCGATGCCTCGAATCCCTTCCAAGCCAGTGAATCGGACGTCTTTTTCGATGGTGTGTATATGTCGGTGGCGATCCTACCCTCCTACGCTCGTTGTAAGATTCGCTACATAATACATCTTGGCGTCTATAATAATACCTCTATATTTGAAAAGAGTTTTACAGATAGGCACTCTGTATCACAAACAGAACACTTACACCCAACAACATTCATAAACGGACACTTCAAAACATGTATATTCACGTGCACACACAAATGTAAACACACATCATACATACATAC
>NW_014040345.1:97943-112709 GCF_001186125.1 Sphaeroforma arctica JP610 | reverse complement strand
TTACTTTTTTTTTAGTTAAAATATATATATATATATATATATATACATATTTGTACTTATATACTGTAAATATGTATGTAAATATTTATATAAATATGAATGAAAAAAAAAAAGAAGTGTAGTTTTGTTTAAAAAAAATGCTAGAGGTCAAAAACATAAAATCTCAGCAGCCCCACAGGCCACAGGACACTGCGGCACAGCGTCACAGGGCCACAGGCCACAGTCTAAATAAAATTCAAGGCCAAGATTGCAACTTACACAAACGAGTGGGCCCAGGGCCCCAGACTCAGAGACAGCCTCTATTTACAACTTAACTCTCTACTTTTTAGCCAAATAGCTAAATATGTTATTTAGTAGAGAGAGTGTGAAAGTAGAGCTAAATACATAGTACATAGTTTTAGGGTTTTAGGGGTTTAGGGGTTTTTTATAGGGTTTTAGGGTTTAGGGTTTGGGGATAAACCCTAAACCCTAAAAACCCTAAAACCCTAAAAAAAATCGTTTAGTGAGCCCAGGGCCCCAGGCCACAGTCTGCAAACCAGAAAAGAAAGTTAGCAGTCAGCAGCAGTTCAGCACTCTCACGACTCAGCCCCATCACTATATCAGCAGCTTCCTAAAAAAGACAGCTACGATCACTCGATCAGTCGACCATTTGCCTGGTGTTTGGGATAAAATGTAAATTATTGCACCGTATAAGGCAAATCTCTCAGCCTATGAGTATCGGAAGCTCTTCGTTAGAAACAACTTTTTCTCTTCTCTCTCTCTTTGAGTATGGAATGAAAATGCTGAGATTCTAATTTTTAAAAAACCCCCCTTTAAAACAAAAATTGAGAAGAAAAAAAAATGAAAGTCACAAGACGAAGACCCGTCGACCTAAACAAATATTAGAGCGACTGGAGTCTAGAGTCTAGACCCAGATACCTATACATAGAACCTTTTTTATAAAATTTGGTGCCGAAAAAGCTACCTTGCTGAATCAGTTTAGGACTTTAGGTCTAAACTATTAGAGCTGTGTATTAATGTATTGGAGTTGAACCTGACGGCCAATTGAGTGGACCTAATTGTTCTTTTAATTGTTATTAATTGTTTACAATCTTCTGTAAATATCTAAATATTGATATCTATCATGTGTAACTCTACTACTCTGATGGAGTTCACCTTCACACGTATATAGCTGAAGACGTATCCACAAGTTACTTCAGAAGTTGTCTATTTGTGTTTTATATTGTAACAAGTTCGCCAACATGGAGTCTACCGTTGGTTTGTCATCAGATCCCAATCTACAAGATGAGAAAAATGATATAAGTTTGGATGATGCTGTTGAGACCGGCATGCCCAAGCAGCCCATGACCGGGTTGGTGCTTGGCGCTGCGATTATCATGTCGTTGCAGTCATTCATTTTCGGTTGTGGTATCGGTATGCCTAATAATAGTTCGCCTGCCATGACGTACGATGGTACGGGAGATTTGTTCCCTGGGGAACCCGCCACGTTCGACCCGCCCATCACATCAGATCAGTTCAGTTGGATTCTGTCCTTATTCGCAGTCGGAGGAATGATCGGTGGTTTGGCCGGTGGCACCCTGGTCAAGATGCTGGGACCCAAACTCTCATCCCTTATCACCGATGTTGTATTCATTGCTGCTGGCTTCATCATGGCTTTTGCACCAAACTATGGTGTCATGATGGCTGGGCGTATCGTCCTGGGAGTAGCCTCTGGTCTGTGCTGTAACTGTGTACCCATCTACAACAATGACATTGCACCAGTGCACGTACGAGGAGCATTCGGTGTATTCCACCAGCTTTTTATCACCGTTGGAATTCTTGTTGCCAATGTTCTAGGTATGCAGTCGGTGTTTGGAAACCCCAGTTTATGGTGGATTCTGTGGGGCTCTCCCGTGGTATTCTCGGGTATCCACATTGTGGTGATGTTCTTCCTGCCTGATTCCCCCAAGTTCTTGTTTGAGAAGGGAAAAGACACCCAGGCAAAAGTAGCCCTGACCAAGTTCCGTGGTGTCGACTACGACGCTACGGCTGAGTTGGATGAATTCCTTGCTGCCCAAAAGGCTGCAGAAGAAGACGGTGAGGTTGGTTTGGCTGAGCAGTTCAGGATCCTGTTCTCCAAATCCTACATCAAACAGGCGACAATCGCCATCGTGCTCATGACTGGACAGCAGTTGTCAGGTATCAATGCTGTCATGTTCTACTCCAACACCATCTTTGCCAGCGCCGGCATGACCAACGCTGAAGTAGCCACCATCATGGTCTCTGCGTTCAATGTGGTCGCGACCTTCCCTGCCATCCCCATCATCGAAAAGGCCGGTCGTAAAATACTACTGATTGGCGGTTTCGGAGGTCAGGGAGTCATGCACATCATGTTTGTGGTAGCGCTTATCTTCGAGTGGCAGTGGCCGTCGGTGATCTTTGTGCTTGTGGGTGTGGCCTTCTTCGCCGTGGGTCCTGGGCCCATCCCCTGGATGATGGCTGCGGAGCTGCTGCCCACCAAGGTGTCGTCTGCCGGTCAGTCTGTGGTGGTGGTAGTCAATTGGCTGTTCACCTTTGTGATTGGGTTGGTGTACCCCCTCATGAACGATGCCCTGGACGAGTATTCGTTCTTGCCGTTCGCTGTGTGTTGTGCATTGGTGGTCGTCTACACCGTCCTCTTTGTACCCGAGACCAAGGGCAAGACCATTGGAGACATTGAGGCTATGTTTGGAAACGCATAAATAAGCGCAGTACAAACGAACTCGTAGCTAAAAGGATTAAAAGTTAAAATTAAATCGTTTTGTGTTAAATGATGGAGGCTGATAAGCGGTTCTCGGGTGGTATATATATATATATATATATATATGTGACTCAGGAGAGAAAGCATATGAAACTTTCAAGTCATCCGCGCAAGTGTTGATTCCTTTAGTCCTCTATGCTATATCGATATCGGGCTAAGGCAGGGGCGTGCCCCGATTTGTTTGCGGGTCAGTGAGGACAACACCTTTTTGAAATCACACCAACACTTGCATTCTAACCGCACTTGTTACCACGAACCCGCAAACCTTGCCCTCAGGAACATGTACTACGCAGTACAAGAAGCATGTAATACACAGTACATGGAACATGTACTAAGCAGTACATGGAGCATGTACTACGTAGAGACAGGTGAGCGACAAGGCAGGGAAGCAGCGCACACTCTGGATAATTGGCTAAGACTCGACCGATTGCAGCAGTTTGATCTAGTCTTGCGGAGTTTTGCGCATCGTATGCGATGTATACCGTGTAAATGTCTTCTCCGTCTATGTATAACGATTGCGAGGTAGATGGTGTTTAGAAATACGTGCATGGAGAATACACTAGTGAATAATTGATGAACACCACGTGCCAGCAACACGTGTGAGAGCTTGATAGCAACGCAGACCACACACCTGATAACTACAGTTGATAGTACAGCACTTTCTATTGGCCAATGGATATTGTTTCACAAATATACTTGGCAATTCCCCCCTAATAGCACGGACACAAATGCTGCCTTTTGGATGCACAAACGGTTCACCGCAACCACTCCGGTAGTGAAGAAACTATGGTGCGTAGTCCAAGACTACATCGGGCCAACCGACCACACTTATAGTTAACGGACTCCCTATCCTTGATAATCTGACAAGAACTGAAAATCATTCCTAAACATCTCAAAAGTCCGTAATAACACCATTCTTGAACATATCAATAGTCCGTCAGCATATCATTTCTTAATACTATTTACCTAATAGTGTTCTTGCATATCATCATTATACGTCCTTAGTGTTCATGCATATCATTTCTTAATACCTCAATAGTGTTGATAAGCATAATTTCATACTATTTACCTAGTAGTGTTCTTGCATATCATTGTGATACGTCCTTAGTGTTAATGCATATCATTTCTTAATACCTCAATAGTGTTGATAAGCATCATTTCTTACTATGTACCTAATAGTGTTCTTGCTTATCATCGTTTTACGTCCTTAGTGCTAATGCATATCATTTCTTAATACTTCAATAGTGTTGATAAGCATCATTTCTTACTATTTATTTAATAGTGTTCTTGCATATCATCGTTATACGTCCTTAGTGCTAAAGCATATCATTTTTTAATACCTTAATGGTGTTGATAAGCATCATTTCTTACTATTTACCTAGTAGTGTTCTTGCATATCATCGTTATACGTCCTTAGTGTTAATGCATATCATTTTTCAATACCTTAATAGTGTTGATAAGTATCATTTTTTACTATTTACCTAGTAGTGTTCTTGCATATCATCGTTATACGTCCTTAGTGTTAATGCATATCATTTTTAATACTTCAATAGTGTTAATGAATATCATTCCTTGATACCTCAACAGCGTTAATGTATATCATTTTTTAAACCCCAATCGTGTAATAGTGTTAATGCATATCATTCAATAATATCTCAATACTGCTAATGTCTATTATTTCTTAATACCTCAATAGCTATTTATGCCCATCATTCCATGATATCCCAATAAGGTTAATGCATGTCAATTTTAAAACCTTAAAATGCATATCAATTCATAATACATCATCAGTGTTAATGCATATGATTCAACAATATCTCAATACTGCTAATGTCTAATATTTCTTGATACTTCAATAGTTATTTATGCCTATCATTCCATGATAACCCAATTCATGCATATCAATTTTTAAAACCTCAAAATGCATATCACTTCATAATACATCGTCAGTGTTAATGCATATCATGCAATAGTATCTCAATACTGCTAATGTCCATTATTTCTTAATACTTTAATAGTTATTTATGCCTATCATTCCATGAGATCTCAATAGTGTTCATGCGTATCAATTTTTAAAACCTCAAAATGCATATCATTTCTTAATACATCATTAGTGTTAATGCATATCATTCAACAATATCTCAATACTGATAATGTCTATTGTTTCTTAATAACTCAATAGTTATGGATGCCTATCATTCCATGATAATTCAATAGGGTTCATGCATATCATTTTTGATATCTTGGTAGTGTTAATGCATATCATACCTTAATACTATATTAGTGTTGATGTATATGATTTCTTAAACCCATAATAGTGTTGATGAATATCAACTCTTGATACTTCAATAGTGCTAATGCATCCCATTCATTTATATCACAATAGTGTTGATGCATATCATTAATAACACCTCAATAGTGATTATGCCTACTATGTCTTAATTCCTCAATAGTGTTAATGTGTATAATTTCTTAATACCTCAATAGTATTAATGCATGTTATTCTCTGGTATTTCAATAATATTAATACATAACATTCCTTGATACCATAATAGTGTTAATAAAAAGTAATTTTTAATACCACAATAGTGTAACAGGATGCGTTTCGTTTCTTAATATCTCGATAGTGTTAATGGATATCACGTTTTAATACCTCGATGGTGCTAATGTACATCATTCCATGATACCTCAGTAATGTTATCGAATATCATTTTTTAATTCCTCGATGGTGTTAATGAATATCATTCCTCAATACATTAATAGTGTTAAATGAATATCATTTTTTAATATCTCTATGGTGTGAATGTATATCATTCGTCAATACATTAATAGTGTTGATGAATAGCATTTTTAATACCTCAATGGTGTGAACGTATATCATTCCTTAATACCTCAATAATATTAATGAATATCATTATTTAATACCTCAATGGTGTTAAAGTATATTATTCCTTAATACCTTAATAGTGTTAATGAATATCATTTTTTAATCCCTCAATGGTGTTAATGAATATCATTCCTTATTACATTAGTAGTGTTAATGAATATCATATTTTAATCCCTCAATGGTGTTAACGTATATCATTCCTCAATACATTAATACTGTTAATGAATATCTTTTTTTAATACCTCAATGGTGTGAATGTATATCATTCCTCAATACCTTAATAGTGTTAATGAATATCATTCTTTAATACCTCAATGGTGTGAATGTATATTAATCCTGAACACCTTAATGGTGTTGATTAATATCATTTTTTAATACCTCAATGGTGTGAATGTATATCAATCCTGAACACCTTAATGGTGTTGATTAATATCATTTTTTAATCCCTCAATGGTGTTAATGTATATTATTCCTTAATACCTTAAGGGTTAAATCAAGAACGAAAGTTAAAGGATCGAAGACGATCAGATAGCGTCGTAGTCTTAACCATAAACTATGCCGACTAGGGATTGGTGGCAGTTGATTATATGACTCCATCAGCACCTTATGAGAAATCAAAGTTTTTGGGTTCCGGGGGGAGTATGATCGCAAGGCTGAAACTTAATGTTGTTAATTTATATTATTCCTTAAAACTTTAATAGTGTTTATGAATATCATTTTTTAATATCTCAATGGTGTTAATGTATATTATCCCTAATACACTAATAGTGTTAATGAATATCATATGAATATCATTTTTTAATATCTCAATGGTGTTAATGTATATTATCCTTAATACACTAATAGAGTTAATGAATATCATATTTTAATATCTCAATGGTGTGAACGTATAACATTTCTTAATACCTTAAGTGCTAATGCATATCATATTTTAGTACCTCAATGGTGTTAATGTATTATTTTAATACCTCAAATACTGTGTTAGCACAACATCCCTTAATATCTCAATAGTTCTATCAAATCATTCCTTAATACCTTCTCCCACCCCCCTCAAAAAAAAATTATTGAGAAAAAGTGGCATTCATCTTGAAGGTTCGGTAATACTAGTGCTAAGCTTTAATAAGGTTTTGACAGTGACATAGCTATGAAACGGGTACTGCAATAAGTGGGCGCGAATATCTAATCCTCCTCTTCATCTGACGATTCATTCATTTCGTCCTGCCATAAGAGATGAGCAATATATTTCGTTAGCATTCATATGGATTGACTTGATTAAATAGCATTCTGTATTGACTTGCATAGATAGCATT
Organism: Sphaeroforma arctica JP610; assembly: GCF_001186125.1. Lineage (NCBI taxonomy): Eukaryota > Ichthyosporea > Ichthyophonida > Sphaeroforma > Sphaeroforma arctica. Next base: position 105,733 of record NW_014040345.1, on the reverse strand, counting down.
CATACGGATTGTCTTGCGTAAATAGCATTCATACTGATTGTCTTGCGTAAATAGCATTCATACTGATTGTCTTACTTTGTCTTGCATAGATAGCATTCACATGCATTGTCTTGCATAGATAGCATTCATACGGATTGTCTTGCGTAAATAGCATTCATACGGATTGTCTTGCGTAAATAGCATTCATACTGATTGTCTTACATTGTCTTGCATAGATAGCATTCACATGCATTGTCTTGCATAGATAGCATTCATACGGATTGTCTTGCGTAAATAGCATTCATACGGATTGTCTTGCGTAAATAGCATTCATACTGATTGTCTTACTTTGTCTTGCATAGATAGCATTCACATGCATTGTCTTGCATAGATAGCATTCACATGCATTGTCTTGCATAAATAGCATTCATATGCATTGTCTTGCTTAAATAGCATTCATATGAATTGACTTTACGTAGATGTCTATGCCTCGTGGCGACTGTGATAATACGATGTACAGATATGATGTAGGTAACGAGAAAATAATACAACTCTGATACAGAATATACACAAGAGACGCTAGAAACACTCACCTCCAGCCAATTGAGCCACGCGTTGACCTGGAAGAGCGAGTTACCCTTGCCTTCATATTGATCATTGATGTCCTGTCGTACCACAAAGTAAGCAAAATGAAGCGTTAGCACTGCAGCCAGCTATCAATCCTAAACATAATTTATGTTTTCAAGGAGATATTGTATAGTTTTAAATGAAACCGCTATGCAATTGCGCATAGTGGTGGAACTGAGAATTTGCAGTAGATTCTGTAAACATGAATTGTATCTCAGATAGCTACCTGGTTGATCCTGCCAGTAGTCATATGCTTGTCTCAAAAATTAACCACGATGAAATAGTACTAAACCAACTACCAAAGACTAAGAAGACTAAGAGAGAGAGAGTTTTGAACTCATTACCAAAGACCAAGAGAGAGAGCGAGCATTGAACCCATTACCAAATGCAAACTGCGAATTGTACGCTAATAGCTGGTGTGTGTTGTGAGGTATTTGCTTCGTTGTACTTGAACATATGAATACACAGCAAAGATAAGTCAAGATCGGAACAACGTCCGCATCTGTTATCGGATAGAATGGTACACACCACTATATATAAAAACAAACACATGCACTTGCGTATATATATATTATTAATCAGCCGATACCTCTTTCCAAATCATGAAGACTTCTCCATCGCACACGTCCAGTCGGTAGAGGCACATGAAGCATCGCTGCATGAAGTCACCCAGTCTGTGCTTATTCTCATAGCAGAACACTTGCACAGCGTATAAGCCCAGCATCTGATTCTTCTCCGAATCTTCAACGATATGTTTCAGCACCGGCGCATACTTTCGAAACTACACACAAGCGAATCAAGAAAGTGTGAGTAGGAGGCAATAGTATTGTAAGGACAAAAGTACAACTCCTGCGCACAGACATTTCAAGTAGAATAGTGCGGAAATCACAAGTATATTTTCTAGTACAGGAACATCGACAATGTCAATTAGAGAAAAGGGCAATACCCTGGTAAAGATGATACAGCGTTAGACTTTTCATAACTTGTATATACAATCTTGAGTGTACCAGGGTTTGTTATAAGTATCATATGCGAGAGCAACGGCATTTTCTATGACCGTAGAGCCGTACAACAGCAAACAACCAGCCGCAATGCACTGCTACTACGTATGTGCATGTGCCTTTCTCTGTGTCTATTCGTGACCATCAGCTGGAAGTATCTCTACTGTTTTGGCCCTATGCTGTCATTGTACTGTTTTGACCTTATGCTGTCATTGTACTGTTTTGGCCGCATATATACCTGTTGTAACTCCCTGCCCTGCATGTCCTTCTTCGGCAGAACCGCCACAAAGGTGCTCTGTGTGCAGATGTGGTCCAATAATGTCGAGAACACAGTGATGACAAAGGCGTCGGACTTCTTCACATCCGCTGGAATGTTGTCGCTGTTACTGAGCCATTGCGTCAGCTCATCCGGCGACTGTGTCTTCGCCGCATCGGCAAATCGCGTCTCGAATTCCAACAATGGTTCGAGGAATCCAAGGTCCTGCGAAAAGGAGGCACACCGGGATGAGGGATTTTGTGGGGTTTAGAATCTAGGGTTTGGGATTTAGACAATAGGATAAAATGCATCCAACCAGTACCCACGGGAGTGTTCAGAATGGTTGCTATGGTGACTGTGTGTAGAATGGTCGCTATGGTATCTGTCCGTTTGCGTGCAGACGCAACACAACATACACGATGCGACCTGTGCGTCTCTTGCGGCAGCCATACCTTTGCCTTGAGAAGGGCGAAGTAGTCGGTCTCCTTACACTTGCTGTTGGGCATCATGGTCTTCACATCCAGTGCACTGTCCTTGATCAGCGTGCGCACACGCTGCTGAGCCTCCGCTTCACTCACATGCTCCGTCACGAGTTCACGTTTAACGAATTTGGATTTATCCTCCCCTTCAGTCGCACTCTCCGTAGCCGGTGTGGCCACGAAGGTTTGGATGGGGTGTTTTTTAGCGAGCATCTGCACCGCAAACCAGAACACCTCGTAGCAGGACGCGTCTGTGGATGATCGGGTGGTATGGCTTTGAAGATTAGAACAGGAAACGCAACGCAACAGTCATGGGAAAGTACAGTCGAGGAGAGAACGTGTGGGGAAGCAACTGGCACATTGAAGGCCATCGAGTATAACAATAATGCGCGTATGACATGACATGGATACACATTTGACAAGAATGATACGTATATAATATATGTAAAAATACATAACAATAGTACGCATATGACAAACATGGATACGCATTGGACATAAGAATGATACGTATATGATATATATAAAAATACATAACAATAGTACGCATATGACCTGACATGGATAAGCATTTGACATAAGTATGATACGTTTATCATGCAACAAAAATACATATCGGTAATACGCATATAACATAGCAATGGTACGCATAAGGCAAAAGAAAAATCTGCTCCCTGCGCATGTGTAGTACCACCCCGCCTGGAAATATACATACGCAAACCAAGTTTATATCAAAATACTCCTATACAGGCTTTCACACAACTTGCGCACACAGCAAACACATACATGACGGGATATATGTACAAAGAAGCAGCACATAAAAACAGAATCACAAGCTGAAAACAGCAGCCATAATATAATTAGCCAACAAATACCTTTCAGCATCTTTAGTAACTCCGCGAAGGTCATAATATTCGCCTGCAGCAGTTGCACGCTCAGATTCGCCATGAGCCGATCGATTTTGGGAGCATCCAAGCGCAGGTCCTCGATGGAATCCAGCACCGTTTTGAAGGCAGCGCTAACATTGTCAGACGAGATGCACTCTGTCACAGACGTAGGTTGTGGGTGTACAGCATGAGTGTATAGTCAGGATACGCTTGGGGTGAGCGTAATAAGTTGGTGCTTTAGCGAAATATGCCCGTGGTACAGGACACGTACATGTATGTTGTGTGTGTACACCAGGAGGCTTAACGCACATCCATGCAACATTATAATAAGAATGGGCCGATATGGTAGAACACACATATTATAGTATGCGAATAAAAGGTCAATCAGCCACAAGTGCCACCAGATGATGCCTTAAACTCGAGCTAAAACACCAGATAACCACCTGTATACGCTATACCACTCACATGGCCCACTGCGACACACATATGGTACAGTGCACTCCACCCACAACACACTCTCCGTCCACGTACCAGCCGCGTGCAAGCCCTTGAGCATGGTAAAGGCCTTGTTCTGGTTGATTTCCGTGTCTTCAAATGCCAGGGTCAGTGTGATGGTGACGTAGTCCGTGAGGAAGTCGGGCGAGTCCATGTCTTTGATACTCTGTTGTGCTTCGACCATGTCTGGGTTGTGCACATACTCCTCGTATACCCGCCGCGTTGCGCGCTCAAGATCAATCTGCATTTACGGTTTTAGGGTTTAGGTTTGAGATGCAAGGTTTTAAAAAGTTGACATTTTATGGTTTAGGGTTTGGAGATTATGTTGCAGAATATGTTGTCAGTATTGTAGAGATGAGAGTTTTGCCAAGCCAAGCATACTCAAACCATACTCGACTCTGATGTACCACTAATATATATTTGTCGACAACACGGAGAAATTCATAAAAGACACTAATGAATTGTGCAGATACAAAGCCAGCACCAAAGATCAAATATTTCACTTTGTATAGGCTACAGACTAAACACAAGAACATAAATTCTAAACACCACACTGTGCAAGACAACTGGCAACGTTTACAAGCAACAAGATAATGGCAACCAACATCCATACACTACATACGTCCCCAGAAGCATCAATAAACACAAGCGAAATAGCAACATCATCACACCACACAATAAACACACACAGCATTCACACACAACTGCACACCCCACACACACAATAATAGACGCACAAATGCACACCCCCCACACACACAAAATAATAGACGCAGAACTGCATACCCTACCCACACACAATAATAGACGCACAACTGCATACCCTACACAGTAATACACGCACAGCTGCATACCCTACACACGCACAACTGCATACCCTACACACACAATAATACACGCACAACTGCATACCCTACACACACACAATAATACACGCACAACTGCATACCCTACACACACAATAATACACGCACAACTGCATACCCTACACACACACAATAATACACGCACAACTGCATACCCTACACACACACAATAACACACGCACAACTGCATACCCTACACACACACAATATTACACGCACAACTGCTTACCCTGCTCTTCTGCTTCTTCGGCACCACAACCTTCACTGGGGCCACAAAGCGAGCGCCCTGGGTGGTGGGCAGTCCTTTCTGTTCACTCATAGCTGGACGCATCACATTCTTCTGTTGTGTCGTGGGCTGTGAGGCTTGTGGCAGTTGCATGTTCTGCGGCCGGAAACTCGTCTGTAAGGTGGTGAGTGCGCAAAGGTGCATATGTGAGAGCACCGAATAGTACATCATGCTAACGAGAAGCGCAGTTTTGATAATTGTGGAACCATTAAGTGATGGCTTTCATGCAGAGCTGTATCGAGTCTATGATACAAATGCTGTATGACTCACGCAGGAAAACATGCCATGCATGCAGAGATATAGGCCAGAACAACATACGTATTTTGCGTTATATATATATATATGTGTGTATATATATATATATGTGTGTATATATATATAAATGTATGTATATATATATGTAAATATATATATATATATGTATATATATGTATACATATATATATAGATAGATATATATATTAAATATACGTAAAAATAAAAGTATGAATATAAATATAAATGTATAAACATACGTATACGTATACGTATATGTACACGAATACGTGTACAAATATGTACATGTAGTATACGTACACGAATACGAGTACGAATATGTACATTTAGATGCATATCTATATGCATATGCATACATGTTTGTTTGTATAAATATATATATATATGTATATATATATATAAATATAAATATACATATATATATGTGTGTATATATATATATATATATATGTGTGTGTGTGTGTGTATATTTATATGTATTTATATATATGTGTGTGTGTGTATATATATATATATACATATACATATAGGCCATACTTGCTTGGCAGCGGTGTCTTTCCGGAGTTTCAGATTGCGCAATTGCTCCAGGTCGTCTGCGCCGTGTGTATGCTGAGTTCCGCCCCCATAACCGTTGCCAGAGTAGTTGCCATGATTACCTTGACTGTAGTTGCCATGGTTACCTTGGTGGTTCTGGTTCATAAAGCCTCCACTGAAGCCTCTCTGATTCTGCCCATTTTCCATTAATGGCGAGGATAGCAACGGTACTTTGGACCGGAACATGGAGCCGTTGTCGTGGTTGTTGTTCTGGTTGTGCACATTCATGTTATGTGACATCAAAGGTCCGTTGGGGAACTGACTGCCGGGGTGACGGTTCTGACTGTTGGGCGGCATCCCACCATAGACCCCTCCCAAGCCTCCCGCATACATGCCTCCCCCATGGCCACCGCGCTGGTTCATGCCTGGCTTATTTTGATGTTGTGGAGTTTTCTCAAACCGAACCTTGCTGTTGGGGTTCTTGGTTTCCACCCATCCGTGCTGCACAGCGAGAGAACGTTAAATGTATGAGGTCAACGGTGCTAACAACAATACCAGCCCATACCCATGAGTAAACGCGTTTAGTAATGAGACGACATCAAGGTGTGTACTTGTATGGAAAACCGGATGACCCATACTTTTATCAGAACGCACCGGTGGAAGGGCTGATCCATACGAATACACACTTTCGCTTCTAAAACAGAAGTGATAGGTCTTTTTTCTTGCATCAGCCATCAATTTGCACATGTACATGACATACCTGCTTGCGGAAGTCCTTGATGGTCTTCATGCCCTGGGTGGTCCTGCGGGGTTGCCATTTGTTTGCGCGCAGATCCGCCACATCCTGCAACATGAACCTGTGTGCGCAGTACGATGGCCCGTGCGGAAGTTCAGGTGTTGAGCAAATACATACATCACAAGCAATTCTAAGTTACAACTAACACCTAGACAGATTCTGGAGCACTAAATTTTCATATAAGATTGAAATGAACGGTAATAAAAGACCATAAACCTCACAGCAAAGATGAACTAGGCAGAACGATTGCATACACGTGGTGTGACTCACTAGATGTATACCAAGACGCCACGTGAACATAACACGGAGACCTGTTATTTGATGTAACCAAGCGCTGGCTCAAGAACTCCTCAAACGACATTATATCGATAAAGATTTAAATTGCACCTGCATGCGATGTAGTTTAACCCAATCTAAACCACTATGATATGAACATGACCACCCCGCGCTCGCAGGGGTTGAACAAGGCTCGGTAGGAAAATACACTACTGTCTGTAACGACACTGTCCAGTAGAAATCGCTTTACCCAAGGCTCACCAAAGGTCCATACCCATTAGTCTAGCCGCACTTTCACAGAGTCAAATTGTTGTACACCCACGGTGTAGTGGATTTCAAGTTCATTTTTCCACATTTTTCAGAACAGAATCCAACAACCTCTATATATAAAATATCACATCACAGGGTTTATACCCCGCGGGTGATAAGCAACACGAACGGATAGCACAGATATATAAAAGACCACCGCGTAGCATAACTGACATACGTGATGCGTGCGGGGAGACCCTTCTGCATGGAGAGGTCTTGAATGATCTTGAAGTACGTGTCCATGTACTCGCCCGCCTTCTCATGGTCCAGCATCAGCCCCACTGTCTCGAACAATTTGCACAAACACTCCACATCATCGATGTCGATGTTTGGTGGCTGCATCTGTAGGTATGAATAACATAGGTGCGCATAAGCGACGAGATTTATTGAATGCGTGACGACTCTAAAATTGATCACAGCCGGAGATTCATAGCCCCTAAAATGATCAAACACAAGTACAAGGCAGACATAAATGGACAACACAGGACACTTGAGCAAGGCAAGCAGAGTGCGTGTGACTACGTTGACTAATGGTCATAGGCATATATATTTAAGTTATTCCAAATTTTGTTCAGATCGTGCACAAGTCACCTAAATCATGTGCTGTGTGTCGACTAGTATATATATATATATATGTGTGTGTGTATATATATATATATATATGTGTGTGTGTGTATATATATATATATATATATATATGTGTGTGTGTGTGTGCGTGCGTGT
>NW_014040345.1:96353-97923 GCF_001186125.1 Sphaeroforma arctica JP610 | reverse complement strand
TATATGTGTGTGTGTGTGTGCGTGCGTGTGAGTGTGTTTAGTACACCTACATGGTGTAAGTGTGCATGTGTAGACACACATACAGTACCTTGGCCAAGAGCTGCGTGATGCACTGATGTAAGATTTTCTCTGAGATCATACGCTGCTTGCCCAGTTCGCCAATGAACTTGATGTTGCCCAGCATCTTGCGCTTGACCAAGAACAGGCGTTCCTCATCCTGAGCGCTGAGTGCGCCATTGGCCTTTTTCTTTGCGAATTCACTCAGATTGCCCGCCCGCCGCGAGAACTTCTCCTCGCATCGCTTCACAATCAATCGCTTGAAGGTCTGTGGCGTATATCAGGGGTATGTGGTGTGTAAGTGGTTTTTGAAAGCCACGTGTACTGGTCCTTGGGAAAATAAAGATGAACAAGGGTCGAGAAGTGGGATTATCCCATACAAAAAGGTAAATTATTCATATCGCCTCAGATGATAATGGTTCGAGAAATGGTAAACCCACATTGCGTTATAATAGCTCATGACATACCGGCCCGGATCTATCGGAAACATCGAAGTTGGGAACCTTCTTCGCGAGCTCGACGCAAATGTCCGCATAAAGCGGACTGAAGTGTGGTTCGTCGCATGCTTTGGCAAAGATCTGTGACAACAATGGATGCACCATTCACAAGGCCTGTTAGTACCCCAACAGCACCCGCGACTGACAAATAGAGAATCCGTGCACAAGTCAGGGGCCAGTACAGCGTGTGCAAATATACAAATACGCACGCCTGCAGGTAGGACGCACTCGATTGAATGGGAAAGGCAATAGTAAATGCGAGTGAGGCAATACTTTGTGCTCGAGTACGCGGCAAACGGAATCGCAAATGCGGTTGGCAAGCCACTCACCAGATGTACCAAGCCTTGTAGGATTTCAATGTTAAAGAGGCCGACTTCCAGCAATTGGTCGATAAGTCTGTCCTTGTTGTCTACTGTGAGCTTATTTAAGACTCTGTATTACACATAAACGAAACAAAGGTCAGTGCAAGCACCCTGTTGAAATTCCTGGCACACGAGCATGTTGTTTGTACTTGGAAAGTGTTGTCTAAAGCACGCAATAGTACTTGACAATATTTTTACAGCTTAAACAGTGCAACGATCAGCACAACTATGACAGCTATCACTGCTCGCGATACAGAATAATAATCTACGCACATAGATACACTTACGTTCCTCGAATACGTAAAGCTTAGCACGTTATAAATCTCTCCAAATATAGTATAAACTATGATAAATATATGGGTATGTATAATCCCGAATGTAAACAATTGAACTTGAAGTTAGACATGCATAAATAATTGGAAACAGTACATGAAATATATGAGAACCCAAAAGTATCAATGGCCGGCAAAAACGCCAGCGTACTTGACTTTACAAAGGGAAATACTTTAACGACAGTTTGTCGAAATACAACGTACAGTACGACAATCACAGCCTTTCACAATATGACTACAACAAACTGATCTCCGCAAATACATTCACATGCGTATTTCAAACTCGTTGCCAAACTAGTTGCGTTCGTCACTATATATATAT